>NC_034188.2:29780184-30075184 GCF_002021735.2 Oncorhynchus kisutch | reverse complement strand
AAGCCTGCCTTGCCCGGTAGCCCAGGCCTCACCAGCACTGCCAGTCCTAGCCCTGGCCCGAGCCCCAGCCCTGGCCCGAGCCCCAGCCGCCTTCCTCCAGGAGAGCACCTGTTCAGGCCTGTGGGCTTGGCTGTGTTTGGGGAGAGCTCCTGGGGAAAACCGTGGAGTAAGAGAGAGGGTGACACCAGCCAGCCAAAACGTTGCTGCTGCTCTGCTGCTGTCCTCCAGCCCCCCATCCTGGGCTGATGTGTATATTTGGGGTGAAATGGGATTCAACACTGAGGAGCTCTCAGAGGTACATCCATGTACCTATAGAGCTGCAGTTAAAGCCACCATGTGGAGTCCTTTGAAATATCTGACCAGCCTAAAGACTACTCTCACAATGGGACCAGTCAGTCGTAGTGGGAATGGTCAGTCTGTGTGGGCTATAGGTGGGACACAATCACATTGTACAGAAAACCCTTCCACTTCCTCTGCTCATCCATGTGTAGTATGAGAGAAGTCGGACAAAAGACATGTCTAACTCGTCCTCTATCAAGTGAGGATTTGCACAGTGTCACTGAAGTCCTTGGATAATGTCCTACTGCAGCATTACAGTGAGCAGCAGAGCATATTGGACGGGGCCAGGTGAAACCCACTGTCCTGGCAGGTGAAACCCACTGTCCTGGCAGGTGAAACCCACTGTCCTGGCAGGTGAAACCCACTGTCCTGGCAGGTGAAACCCACTGTCCTGGCAGGTGAAACCCACTGTCCTGGCAGAGAATCCAAAGTCTGTCAGAGTGGGGAAACATGTCAAAGGGCACAAAGTGTGCTGGCACCAACAGTAGCCCAGAGTGTTTATCAGACGGATACCCAGCACTCGTTAGCTTATTACTGTCTTATTAGGGACATTTTTTCCCCCTTGCATGGGTTGGCATAGTCCTGCTAGCTTCTCTTCACGCGGCCCAGGCTCTGTCAGAGCAGATCAAAAGACCTTTCCTCACATCTCCAGACGCCGGGGAAAAGAGAAGAAAAGAGAGAAGAAAAGAGAGAAGAAAAGAGCCAGAAGGGGGCATACTGCTCTCTCTTGACTCTGGTCTTTTGGTGAATAAGGACTTTCACAGTACCCATTCTTTCTTCTCATACTTCAGTAAAAAAAAAATGGGGGGGGGGAGTTGCTAGTACTTCCAATCACATTTGGCCAAATTATATTCCAAATTGTTCTATATCAGAAACAATTATCATCAGATAAACTTAGACTTGTCCAATGTGGAATTTAGAGCATTTTTCGGGGAGAAAAAAGAAGTCTCCACAAATCTGACTGGATTCCAGGCAGCCGAGACCCCCTCGAAGTGGGAATGAAAAGTGTAACCTCAGCCTCCCAGCTGTACGTCTCAATCCATAATCCTTCCCCAAAAACCTCACCAGAGAGCCGCCCCGGCCGTCACTCCCATGGCGTTCTCTGCCGGTGCCTGCTCAGATTTATGGGGCAGTCGGGCGTCAGACCCTCGACCTGAAAGGGATTTGGGCTTTCTTAGTGGTTAGGGAGGTGGTCAGGGGAGCAATGGTGGACTCTCTCTAAGCACCTAATACCCAGTACTGGGCCTCTAGTCTGGCACACCCACCTTATCCTGGTCTCACACAACTCGGACACTCTGGACATTACCGACAACGGCCCGGTCTGGCGCCGATAGCCGCAGTGTGGATGGCAGCAGCACCAAGGTGAGGGACTATTTCTGGGTGTGTGTTTATGCAGGTCTGGGGACAGTGGACCTATGAGGACTTGTTGTATTCTGACTAGGGCCATAGGACTGGACTGGGCTAGGCTGCCATGGACAGAGGTAGGGCCGCAACATCCATATTACTTAGTGACAACCCGGCTTCATTGGATGGTTCAGATGGCTAGATGGGTGTGAAGACGTCAGCTGTCGGTTGGCTGTCCTGCTTGTAGCATTGGTGGCGTGTCCTGATTGCGCAATACATTGACAGCTAGCATGTTCATTATCAAGGCAGACATATTTAATCATGAATGTATTCTGTTTATTTACCTACTTTATCCAGAGGCAGAATTCTATTTCAGAGTTGACTTTACAAAATAGACACGAAATAGATAACAGATATGATCTTATGATACCTCGGTCCAACTGTTACCATGGGGGAAAAAAGTGTATTAAAAATGTATTGATTTCCAACTAAATATTCTGGGTATGTTGAAAAAGAGGAGCTAATTGGAAGACCTATAACTAATTGATAATGTATATGTAAATTGCGCATTTTCAAAGGGCTGGGAGCCTTTAATTTACCAAAAAATTATGTTAATTCAAACACATCTGTCCATAGCTACAGTATCTCTGTTTGGAGTAGCTGACTGAGGAAAAACTATTTGGGTACTTCACCACCAACTGTCCTACTTACCTAGAAAACCTGACAGAGGAACTATCGTAGTCACTACTGGAAGATGAGCTGCTAGGGAAGAGCTTCGGTCCAGTCTTTCACAGCTCAGTTGATCTCCATTGAAGTAAACAAACCCAAGGTCACCTCTGGACAGCTTGGTCTATACATCCCGTGGTTTGGTGTGTATGTTGTCGGGGTGGGGCAGTGGGGGAAGTGGGTGGTAGAGTCAGACTCCGTACGAGATCATCCCGTGTGTGACATGTGGCAGACTATTACTCAATACCGTCTGGAACATTCTAAGCAGGAAATGGAAACGTTGCAGGGAGGCACGTACGCCATTGTGCACATACGCTACACACACTCATACCTTACATTGGGAGGAAAGCCTAAAAAACACGCTACACTAGAAATACTTCAACTATATTTGTAATAGCAAATACATACATGATCATTATTTAAAGGGAGAGAGGGAGGACCATATACAGCCGAACGTATACAGTTGCATTTTCTACAAAATGGCTGCCATGGTGGTAAGCAGCTAAAAGAGCAGGAAGAAGATGGAGCGGAAATACGCTGAATGGTGTTTTCCCATTCTCTGTGTAATAGTAGACTGTTAGGGATTGCAAGTCTGAGAAGGTATTCAATTGTAGATATTTGGACATTTGGTGTTTTCCACAATTGTTTTACCAAAAGCTGAGCCCGTAAAGTATGTTTGTTTTTTCACATATTCCCCACCCACAGTTTAGGTAACTTGCTCAGTTAGTCCTCACTAAAACGATTTGCTGACGTAACAACCTACTTCACAAGCAACAATCTCCATTAGAGTATCTCTTTGCGACAGTGATACTTATGTTGTTAAGGGCAGACTGAACATTTCCGGCATCCCATTTCAGTTGATTGCGATCTGAACCAATATTTTTATATTCACACTTACGTCTTAAAATGAATCATAATTTCAAAATTTCACGATAAATGTGGAAGGTGAAAAAGCCTGCTAGAGGTTGACTGGAATACATCTTCAGCAAATGCTAATATGAATACTGATATCTCTAAGTCAGTTGCCAATGTATGCTAGCAAGAATATGTAGCGTAGCATCTTTACTTGGGTAACAGGAATATGGAGGTTCTATACCACTCTGCCAAAAAGTCTCTCCTTTTATTAAATCCTATTTATTTGTAAAATATGACAGCTTCATATGAAAGTCTATTTGAGCCTTTGCACTTGAAAGCTTTCATAGTATGAAACAAGAAAAGCTTTCCAAATGCTTTACCCTTTTTTCTCCCCACGAGATGGGTTAACTTTGGGAAATCATGTGAGAGACGTTTTTCTTTGCAATTGAGAATGAAAAGAATAAGTTAGCAAACTTTCTCTCCCACCAGCTTCAAACCAACTCCTTTTAGATTCAGAGAGGCTATAGCTACTAAGGAGAGGGAAACTCACAATAGTGAGGATTTGTGGTTTCCTCTATGGTGTGCACACGGTACAGTAGGCTATGAAGAGTATTAAGAAAACATGTGAATGGCATAAAATATAATACTGAAAGAGAAGGCAACATTCATCATCCTAGCCGCCAAAAACTGGATGCTAAGTGCTAGGTTTTACCTTAAGACATAGGATATTAATGTTGTGTGTATCACCATGTTCGAGTATAAAACTAAACACATACAACACCTAATTTTCCTGACAATATTATATTCCAATATGCAATATACAATATTGTTCCGGTATCATTGGAATAGCACAGGCCTATATAAAAACCCTTTGCATTGTTTAGTATGTTAAGTGTCTGGTTGAACTTAAGGGTGAGCACTATTAAAAGTTGAAACAGAGAATGACAAAAGATTGAAAAAGAAATGAAGATGTGTCATTGTTATTTGGAGGGGTTGTGATGGGGGGGGGGGGGGGGGGGACCCTGATGACAGAGTTTTATGTCCCGTCTACAGATGAACATATGAAAGACAGATGGTGTGCTTTCATTTCACAAAACTCTGGGATGTTTCACATTTCCAATCTCACAGAGAGAAACATCTGACTTGGCTGACAGTTTTGATCAAGTCTCTGTCTTAGTTGATTCTCACATATCATTAAATATTATTCGATGATGACTCAAGAGTCATCCATTCATAACCATTCCCTTGAAGAAATAACGCGCCTCACTGGAAATAAAAGAAACTTCTCCCAATTAGATCCCAACTTGAAACTGCTAATGAATTTCTCATTCTTTTGATACCTCGCTTAAACATTTACAAACTGAAAACAATGGAAAGGATTCAAAGAAAACTCACAGATGCTCATACAAAACGCTGACAAACAAACGCAAAGTCTGTAATAATTGCTTCTATTGTCGTTTCAGTCTTTCAGAAACAAATTGTCTGACATGGGCTATAAAACTTTCAAACAATGCCAGGCAGCGTTGGCCTTTGCATCTGCATGTGTTGTACGATGTGGGGAAAGCTCTCAACAACCAGAATCTATGCATGTTAAGAATAACAAACGTTTTCTAATAGCGGCCAATGCTCATAGTAATAGTAATCTTTACTGTAGGCTTACTTTTCAACCATGTACAATAGGCAAGTGTTTCACTGCACCTGCCTAACTGCCATGCAAATACATAGGTATTAAAGATCCTATTCTACAGTGGAGCCAGCTTTACTATCACAAAACATATTCATTAGGGACCATTTTGTTTCATTCAATCCTTTAAAAAAAACATATTTGCGTGTACCTTAACCAAAGGCTAATGAGTTGCCTAGAAGCAAAGAAGTTGCAAAGTGTGTCTGTCTGTGTGTTGGTTGTCTCATGAAAACTCATTAGGGCTCTCTTTGACAGCAAGGTCACAGGAGTTTATCTGTGTGTTGGTTAGGGATCTTTCTGTTCTGTTTCTTCAGCTTCTAGCATTTAGTGCAATAATTAGTTTAAACGCAGGCTCATTGCTCACACTAATTCAATTCATACTGGGGACCTTTTACAGATTGTTAGAGTGGCGAGCAACGGCTGTGTGTTTTTCTCTTTTCAACCCTAAGCAGCAGCCACGATAGTGACGCTTGAAGCTATTGTGTCTGCTGGGGAAGTGTCCAGGTGTACAACATGTTTACACATTCTTCAGAAGTTATCTAAACTTAAGTAACATTGTTCATTTCAAGGATAGTATTATTAAATTGATTTCACATAAATTAATATATATACATTTACTCCAAACTGGTGTATGCATGTGTATCATACATACCCATTGTATTAGTATTCATGTAAGTGATTAAATTAATCTTAATAGAAAAAAAAGTTTAAAGTACAATGAACTATAAATTAATGTAAAAAATATTTGTGGGGGACGCAGTGATCCGTTTAATTTTGTTATGCTGCTTCAATATTACTTTGATGCGTTTTGGTGAACTTGATAATTATAAACTAATGAGCTCAATTAGTTATGCATTTTCCTGAGTGCATTCTTACTGAACTAACTGTGAAGAGGTCGTATCATATGTATGTGCTCTGTATACAGTTCAACATTTTCAGCAGAGACTTCGACCCACTTGAAGACGATATGCTTTTTTATTTTAGAATCATTTGAGACAAGGAAATTATTTTTCTTAGCGAGATTTTATTAGTAAGATATATTAAGTTCAGTGCATATATATTTAAAGCCCCTTGGTAATTATTTGTGTGAGAATGTTTGTTATTTGTGTGGGATTCAATTTGTGAAATAATACCTCTTGATTGTACAGTGATCTGATAACATTCCACAATGGGGTGAATCAAATAGAGACTAAATGCATTTAATCATCAAAAATAAAATATACCTATTTAGACAATTAGTATATCAATGATAAAACATCAATACAACAATCAATGGAAATCATGTCATGATACAAACCAAAAACAACATATTTACAAATAAAAAATGTTGGTGCTCTGTAAAAATCCAAGTCATGTATAAACACAAAACGCAACAATGTGGTCGCAGGTAGTAATCAAATATGGTATGTTTCACAAATCAAACTTAAAGCAATCGTTTTCTGAATATTTCTTACGCTATACAATGTGATTGCCAGTAAAAAATAATTCAAGGTAAGCTTCAAAACCCAACATCTCTGATGAATTAGCAGGAGTGGCAAGAAAATGAAATAAAAACATGTTTCAATGAGGCATTTTGCAGTTACTACGTATTCAATTTGTTTTTAAATGTGCGCTAGTGCAAAATGGGTTTAACATTTAATATACCCAGCGAAAAGATGATCGACAGTCTTTTGCCTGTTTTAACCAATCGACATATTAATAACTGTATTAAGTGCATACTTACTGAGGTCATTTTCTCTGTGTCATAGTGCGCCTCAATGTAACACAGAAGGAGACACATGGAGCTAAAATGGTGGCGGGAACAGAAGGACACCTCTGTCGGACTGTCTTGTACAATACAGTTCGTATGGCCTGATTCAAACACAAATATTTTACATTCTTCTACTTTACTGAGCATAGGCGTTGTGGGAGTGGCATGACGTATTAGTAGATATCATTTTGATAACGCACAGCACGCACTGGCGTCTTCCCATTCTGTTGTTTGTGTGTTTTTCTACCACAGTAAACGTATAGTTGAAAAAAGGTGCCTGTGTGTTCTTTGTTCGGCCATTTTAACACCATTAGCATATGGCCCGACAGTAGCCGTCACTATACTTCAGGATTTGTCTGTTTCATGTCATTCTGTATATTTGTCGGGGCCACACATGACTGGTGACCTGTTTACATGGTTCCACTTCCACAACTCAGCGGAGAATGGGAAGGGGCAGGTACAGGTACAGCTGACAAAGGCAGGCTATTCAATAACCTTGGAGTACTGTAAGGGCTATGTTTCAACGAACATGGAACTGTTTGGATCAATGTAAACCGTCTTAACACCTGTGCTGCAGGGTTAATAGCGCCATCGATTGTGTGAAGCGGGGAGTAGTGATGACGGCAGGTGACGTCAGACCGAGTGTAGAGGGAAGACACAGGGAGTGCAAGGTATTGCCAATCTTCGTTATAGGATGACAAAAGAAGGGTTATATAACGTCACGATTTTCGACTGCCATTTTAATTTGCCCATGTCCCCGAGCAGGGGCCTGTAATCTTCCATTCGAAAAAAAACAGGTTGCCATTATGTAACCAGGAAGTGGCCTGCCAACGGCCTGCAGCTTGTTTATGGTGACATCTCGTTGCCGGGGTGACGGGGTCCTGCCAGTGTGCCGTCTTTATTAGTCTTTACGCACGGCTGGCATGGGCACCGCCCGGCAGCGGTTGCCCCAGTAGTCCCCCTACCCCCTCCCCTGTGCCCCTTCTCAGACCCAGCTCTGGGGTTCACGTTGACAGACAGCTCGGGGCAGACACAGCCTGACCCGGAGAACGAGGAACACAAACTCAGCGCTCTGAAGGACCCTATTCTGGTCAGGCATTCAGTCGGCCCACTATCACAACTATACTCCTCTCATAACTAATTAATGATTGCAGAGTGCTCTATTCTGCCCTGAAATCATGTAAAATCATGCTCACTTACTCAAATGTCAGCCCTGATCAGTCTTGGATAATGCAAGTGTGTGCATTCTAACTCGTACCTTGCACTCGTTTCACTGCTGAGTAGGAAATAAAAGGGGTAGGAAATTTAAAAATATATATATTTTGGCTGACACTGACCAACCATGTCAACTGTACTTTCAAAAGACAGCCTTGGCGACATAATGGGAACACCAAACCACAGCCTATTTTGCTCAGTAAGAAAACCCCAAATAATTCAAATGTGAAACATGCCGGGACAGACTATTGTGATTACCTTTTAATCTGATGGCTGGATTCCTATTTCCAGGCGGGAAAGTCTCCTCCCGAGGAGCAGCAGGAGGCGCTGTAAGCAGTTAGCCTTTTGATAACGCAACACGAGCAAAAACAAACATGGCTGATGGGTGTGGAAGTGTGGGGGGATGGTTAGATATGGTTGTGCAAGTTAATGCAGCAGTACTATTGGATGAGCTTTTGGGAGCCTGGAGCATCTATATTAAAGAGATACCCCATGCACCCCTCTTACCCACAAGCTGGCGCAACATCCGCTTTGACCTTCACCCACCATCCCAGTCATAGCCAGAATGTTGGATGACAGTCTGGGCGTGTGTTTGGAAGCTATGTAGCCTAGACAGGAAGCACTCAGCTATTCAGGTTGTGCAACACAAGACGAAGCAACATGTGATAACCAAGGTGTTGATGTGCTAGTTAAAACACACCAGGCATGACTAGTTACATCTCTTTTCAGTAGAATGCATTTAGATTGCTGCAACCAACCAGATATCCAGTTTGCAATGCGAATGTTTAGGCTGCTTCCCCAACGTCATTGTAATCCTTGGATTGCGTTTATGTATTTTATGTTTGTTTTGATATTTCCACGAGGAACTATCTGTGCAGAGTCTCCTGAGCAGAATCTGGTATGCTGTTTCAGGTCATTTCAATTCTAACGGTTTTTTTTCCCTCTATATTTGTACTAAGAACTCTGGGTATTCAGTGCCCGAGGGTTTGACGGTAGAAACACACAAGGTTTTGAAGCTTGTTTGGCTAAGTGAAGCCGAGGTTAGGCTTAGGGGGATATAATAACTTGAGGCAAAGTGGAGTGACCAATTTTTCCTTAATCCGCATGTGGAGCGAGAGCGTGAGTCACAATTGTGAACACAAAACTCAATCTGTCGACAGGGCCAGAGACGTTTACTTCCTGAACATGTTCACACAACCACAGACACACTCACCTCGCTTTTGATCACTACTATGAATTGAAAAAATATATATTTTCAAGTTAACAAGATTGTCAAAAAGGTTAGGTGCTGCAGAAATATTATAATTGGTGTCAAACATAATTATACTAACAAAAAATATACATTTCAAGGATTTGACAGAGTTACAGGTCCCATGTGGTTCAGTTGGAGCATGGCCTCTGCAACTTGTAACGCCGAGGTTGTGGGTTAGATTCCCACGGGGGACCAGTACAAACAAATAGTACAAACAAACAAATCGAAATGTATGCACTCACTACTGTAAGTCACTCTGGATGAGACTGTCTACGTAAATGTAAAAGAATCACACCCACTTGGGAGTCAGCCAATCAGAATGAGTTATTCCTGTCCAAAGGGCTTTATAACAGACAGAATCACTCCTCAGTTTTGTCAGCTGTCCGAGTGGCTGGTCTCAGACGATCCCGCATGTGAAGAAGCCGGGTGTGGAGATCCTGAGCTGGCATGGTCACGCGTGGTCTGAAGGTGTGAGGACGATTGGACACACTGCCAAATTCTCTAAAACAGCGTTGGAGGCGGCTTATGATAGAGAAATAAAAATGTAATTCTCTGGCAACAGCTATGGTGGACATTCCTGCCGTCAGCATGCAAATTGCACAATGCCTCAAAACTTGAGACATCTGTGGCATTGTTTTGTGTGACAAAACTGCACATTTTAGAGTGGTCTTTTATTGTCCCCAGCACAAGGTGTACCTGTGTAATGATCATGCTGTTTAATCAGCTTCTCAATATGCCACACATGTCAGGTGGATGGATTATCTTGGCAAAGGAGAAATGCTCACTAACAGGGATGTGGAGAAATGCTCACTAACAGGGATGTGGAGAAATGCTCACTAACAGGGATGTAAATACATTTATGCACAACATTTGAGAGAAATAAGCTCTTTGTGCTCATGGAACGTTTTGAGAGATCTTTTATTTCAGCTCATGAAACATGAGACCAACACTATACATGTTGTGTTTATATTTTTGTTCAGTATAATTAGACACTGAATAACCATGTGAATAACAGTATTCCAATTCATAATGATAACTTTACTTACAATATTTTCCCGATTACTGTATCCTTCGAGGCATCCCTTTTCCTTAAATTGAATGACCCAGTTTACCAAACAGACTTTGAATATCGATCATTTGACAGCTCATTTCATACTACCCAACACCAGCAGGCCTGTCACTTTCCCACTTTCACCCAGATATACAGATGACGGTGGCAGACAGAACACATGCCATGTGGATGCCCTGATGGTGCCCAGGTGGTGCCCAGGTGGTCAAAGCCAGACCTCACAGAGACAAGCAAGACAAGAGCAGAACCATCCTTCAGAACCATTCTTCATTACATGAGCAGAGTATATGATTCGCATAGTGTGTACGTATAATTTTTAAGGAAAATAACAACGTGAGTTTCCTGCGTAATAAATTGTCAATGTACGTGTTTTTCCCAGTCTCCGGTTGTGACTTCGCCTTGTTTGACGAGGCCACTAAATTAGTTCATTTGAAATTGGTGTCATCAAATTATTTTGGCAGAGGATAATGAAGACACATCGGACATAATTATATATTTTTTAATTGGTCTGTGTTTATTAATGTATCATTTTGAAAAATACCGGGGTAGATTTTTTTACCTTTAAAATATCAGAACTGCGTTTGATGTGTTTTATATAACACAGAGTCCTTGTTTTGGTAAAAGTGTCTCAATTACCTAAGCAGAAATGATCTGTGTTGTCCTGTTAACATCAGATAACCTCTCTTTTCATTTAGCTGTGTTGCGGCATCGATTATGAACTGAGATAGATCACAGCACCACAAGCATGAGTAATGAAAAAAAGAACTCCATTCTTATTGGTTTTGTCTTTTCAAGGTTAAAGGACACTCTTGAATGAGGTATTGTTCATCGAAGCAGTAGTGGATGCTAGCATCGTGGTCACCTAGGCTCACTCAGGACTAGCTATATCCTTTGATACTGTGGCTCGACGGTGCTGAGGGAAGAAGTATTTTGTGACTTCAGGGCACATTAAGAACCAAATCAACATGGCTGCTGGGCCTGAAATGTGTGAGAAGGGGGGGGGTCACCTAAATGAAATTGGCAAGGCAGGTGTGCAGCACATGGCAGTGGGCTCCTCTATAAAGACATCTGCTGATTACACGGTGTGCGGAGGCCTGGTAGAAAGGAGAGGCTGGCAGTGAATTGTGTAAAGAGATTGAGACCACACGACAGCCAGCTGAAAGAGTACAGCACACGATCCCACACAGCCAGGCGCTCAGAGCATGAAGCCATAAAGACGTGAAGCGGAAAGTTTCCTTCACTCTATTTTACCCAAGAGAAACATGGCTGCCCAGGGTGGCAGAATACTATTAGGGCCTGAAACCCAGGGTTTTCTACCATTTTGGTGTAGGCCTTCTAGCATGTGGCAGGCACACAAGAACATCCACCACACCACATAGGTTGGATTGAATTATCCTGGTTGTCATTTTCTTTTCTACTCTGGTGAAAAGGAACCGTCTGTGTGTGTACCTACAGTAGGAGCCATGTTGTGTGATCCCCTCCCAAGACAGAGGCATCTTGGTGAATGTCAGTCTTGCATCTGAATGACATGTGGATAGATGGACAGTCCTGCCTGCGTGTCTCTGCCTGTGGGGGTTTGATTTGGTTGCCGTGCGGCTGGTGAAGGCAGAGGCCTGTTTCCGGTGGCCCACGTGTGGCTGTGCAGTGGCGTGTGGGAAACCCCAGGGAGAGACATCGTGTCTCCATGATGCAGACACCTGCCCGTAGGACACAGCAGGGGGGTCGCCATGGCCTTGTACAGGACCCAGAGGCGTCCACTTCACAGAGGCTAGAGAGAAAGCTGAGAGATGCCGCCCACGCCATTCTGCCACGCTACGCCTAGCCTAGTTTTCTATTACAAACCAATGTCAACCTTCACCTCCATCCGGCAGTCACATCTTCTTACACCACAAAGTTTAGGCGATATGGAAATGTTCACGTATGATAAAAAAGCATTGACAGAGAAAGTGTATTCATTGTTATAGCTTCTCAGAAAGATTTCGTTTTGACTAAAGTATCGGTTTGTTATAACGGTTCTCAACTGGAAAATGTTAAATAACTGATAATCAGTTAAATAACTGAAAAATAACTGATAATAATCTGATGCGAAACATAATCAAGCCACTGTTATTCCAAAATATGGTTCTAGTGTATTAGGAGTGTAATAGGTGTAACAGTATGAATCTTAAAGCTCATTATGCACACACGTAGCAAGAGACATCAAAAAAGAAAGGATATGTGCTGCAAGGAAACACTGAATCAGGGATTAAAAGAACAACTTGATTTGACATCTCTAGGAGTTGAAGTCAAGAGGTTGCGTGAGGTGTCCAAATTATTCTGCCTTTGGTCCATATCTTCACTGCAACATAACGTGTGAGTGATGTTGAGGCACGTGAGCACGTGCCTCCAAAAATATTATAGGTTACTTTACCTCAATGGGTTTGTCTGTCAGAGCTTCAGATTTCTGTGTTCAATCCCAACTTACTTTTCAAGGCAACATTCGTCAGTCTGTCTGTAGTTCTAACTGGAAGGATAGGAATACTGTACTGCCATCTTTGATTTGGGCATCCGGCATCCTTATAAAATGATCTTGCGTCAGCCGATAAAGGCTGAACGTTGTCATTGTAGATTGAAGTCCATCTTATTAATTAAGGCAACGCTTACATTAAGCGAAATCCTTACAAAGACGACATGTTTAGCTTTACGTTTCTTCAGAACATCTAAAGGGCATCTGTTTCTGCCTCTGTTCCAGCGCATGTGTCCGTCTGATCATGTTTAGTTAATGTGCCTGATGTCTGTTCTTCCTAAGCCTCCCTTCTCCTCCTGACCTTTCACCTAAGCCCCCTCTCTCTCTTTGTTGTGCAGGTTGGAGTCCCCTTACCGACGCCCACACAGCCACATACCACACTCCGCCGTGCAGACACCCAGGCACAGGTAAGTCTGGCCCAGGTGCACCCCACAGTGCCCCTGTCCCTCACGGGCTCACCCCCCGGTCCTCAGGTCAGACCCGGGGCTCAGCATGCAGCTGCAGCAGGTCACAGAGGTGCCCTGACAGGCCCCGACACCCCAGAGATGGTTCTCCAGGCTTGCATGCAGAGGAGTGTTTGAAGTGGGTCTGAGCAGGGCTATGTTACTATGCCTTTAATTAGCTCCAGCAGCTGCTGCTTCCTGGTTGAAGGACCCCGGCACACTCCACCTCTCCACTGTCTCCCTAATGTCTTACAGGTGACTGTCAGACACACGTGAGCCTACCAGCCATGCTGGACTTAGCTGTCTAACCCGCTCTCACTTAGATTTTACTCTGTCAAAAGGCGGACTGCTTAGCTACACGATGTTGCTGAGACGAGTTGCTCCATAACATAATCCCGCTTTGTTTTGTTTAGCGAGAAACGAAATAGTGGACGCTCACAACTCTAGCTCAGTAACCAGAGCCAGGGTAAAATTATGCAAATATGTCTCCCATCACCCACTATATTCTTCTAGTTGCTCTTTTTATCACTCTTTAGAAACATTAACAGGTCTGAAGAAAAGGTAAAAAGCAGGGAGAGCTTTCTTCTGATGACAGTAAATGTTCCACTCTGCGTTGCTTGTCTGTGTTTTACGCTCTGACAGAGTTCCTAACTGTTGGAAATTGCCCTTTGAGAACTGACAGCTGGAAATTGATCTCAGATTAGAAGCAAGCACCTCTCTCTCTCCCTGCTCTCCTTTGTCACTCCCAAATTGGCAGATCGCTCCTTAAAAACTCTACCAGAGATTTTTTTTTTAAAAGAGAGAGACTTCACAGTTGGCTTTGGAATACTAATACCCTGGACTCATTATATTAATGGGGTCCAGATTCCCATCATTGAGCATGCACCAATACCCTTTTAGTTTGCCGGGGTTAGAGGGTGCCCAGTACTTTGAAAGCCCTGACCTGCTTATTGAACGCGTTTTAATAGAACCCATTGGAGGCTCCTGGTAGGATATGCAGTAACTCCTCGCCTTTACGTTCCTGCACCCTCTCCGTGTGATCTCATCAGATAGCCGCTTCAGTCTCGGATATGACCCGGTCCCATGGGGAGGGATGTGCAGGCAAGGCAAATTAGACCAGCGGTGTCTATATCTCAGCCGAGGCCATTCTTTCCAGGAGACGTGAGTCCTTAAGAGGTGCAGTGCTTTGAAGTGGAAAGGTGCCCGGTGTAAGACTCTGAAAAAGGAGGTTTTGGGAGAGATTCGTTGGGATTCCCTTCAGGGAACAGCGGGGGAGTCTGGCCTCTCGTTGGTCAATCGTGCATACAGTGCTGATTTAATTACACTGCTGTCGGACGGTCATTGAACACCTACTGTATAGACCAGGGGGACTCCGTATATATGGCCGTTGTGACTGTCATCGCCCATTCAACGTGAAGACACCAAGCCAAATCAACCCACAATAAGGGGTGAGCGTCAAGAATGCAGACAGGGGTTCATGAAGAGGGATCTATGGGCAACAATGGTGGAAACCCTGGTAGCAGAGAAAAGAGCATCTACATTGTTTTTAATGGTAATGTACTGTATGCCCATGATGCACAAAGAATCCATAACACAAATGATAAAAGATAGATTTAGAGAAAATGATTATGAACGTGTACATTTTGCATATGTGCCCAACAGCTGAAAGATGTATTGATAGAAAAGCAATGAAGGCTGCATGCTCCTTTGCTTAACAAAGACTACTAATAAGCTCATCGCAACCAGAAATGCTGATGTTAGATTAAGAAAAGGGTAGAAACATTTGATAACTCTCTTCGTCTGCAATGAAGATATCACCATTTGAAAGTGCTTGAGCATTCAGTGATTCTGTTATTGATAGAAGCATTAGGCAACAGCAAGCCCAGAAGCATTCCTGCTATTTCTCGCGAGGAGGCTGAAAGCACATTACAATATAATGATTATCTCCCTCTGATTCTGTGGTGTCACTATGTCGACCTGAGATACTATTGAGCACCGTCAAATAGAAAAGCATCCCTCACAATGAAAGAAGATTATCTATAGCCGGGGAATGAGGTGGCGGGTTTCTTTGTCCTGGCAGGCTGAAATATCCTTAAAACACCCCGTAATAAGACAAGCAGCAGGCATACGCCACAGACAGACAGACAGTGAGATTAGTAGAGTGACTACGCCAGAGACAGTGAAAAGAAGGGCTCCATCTGGAGATTACAGTGAACATACAGAAATCCTTTGAGGCTAAAAATGGCTGACTCAGGAAGCCAAGCACTAGCAGAATGAGTCACGTATCCAACTACGATCCCCTATCTGTAAGCATCTGTATTACACAGACAGAAAACAGCACCATACTATAGGACCCTTATAGGAAATCATGTTCAGCTGCTAGGATTTGATGATCATACCCCATTCTTGACAGTAACAATTTCATAAAGCCTTTGATGGCTCGATCACTATGGCTGCAACATTGCTGGAGCTCTGTTACTCATGGGTGATCCTAAAAGCAGTCTGCACTGCTGTAGTGGCTGATACACGCCTCGCACTTTAAAGTGTGGCGGTAATGTATCCTCTCCCAAGCTCCCATCATCTTGATGTGATTCACACAGTGACAAGAGTCCATCTCCTGGGTATTGGGCAACAAAGAGGGGTGTTGGGGGGGGGGGTTACAAGGCAGATAGAGATCACACGACTACATGACCTGATGGTCTATTCCACAGTACACTCTTCCTCTCCTCCCTACCACACACACACACACACTGTGACACAGGTGCACAAGCATGCATACAAAAAACATCCCTTAAGCACACCACAGCTCCCTTTCATCGCAACTAGAGTGCAAAGGCTCATTCCTTGCTCTGGTTGGTCGGTCTCCTGCTTTCTTAAGGTTATAGTCTATTCTGTTTGTTTCAGGGTGTTTAATGAGCTCGCCGGGATTCTGAGTGAAGACATAAGAATCTATAGGGACCCATGGTAGTCCATGACCACGTACATCCTCCTTCTAGAGAATACAACTAAAACTCTCAGAATATCATAAATATATTTGTGAGAAAAGTTTCCAAACATTGCTCATCTTTTAATGTAGTTTCATGTGATGTGGGCTGTGTTCAATCATTCTACAAATGAAAATAAAACATCTCTTGAGGTTTGCTGCCAATGTGAGCTTGTGAGTTTTTTCTCTCCACTGGTTTTTACAGAAAGAGAGACTCATAAGCTCTTCAAAGATGAGTATTATTTAGAGACTACAATTCATTTGGCAGCTCATATTTTCTGCTCTCAAAGAGCTCAAGCTAGTTTGAGACATACTGTGGGTTGTTTTCATCAGAAGAGAAGAGAAAGAATTTGGCTTGGTCCGAGAACCCACATTCCCCACCCCCTTTTCAAAGATGGACCTTTTTTCATCTCCTAGTGGTCTAGCACATTAGTGTGGTGACTATGTGCTTCACAGGTGGGAGTCTGCCTCCATCAAATAAGCCAGTTCACTAAGGACGGGATTTGGCGCTGTTATTTTTCTATTAGGGAAGAATTATGCTAAGCCTTCAGAAGCCATCTTTGTGTTGCTATGGCAGCCCATATTTCCTGCCGGGTTGTGACCTTGAATGACTACAGTGCAAAGCCAAGTAGCACCGAGACCCTTTGAGGATTAGAAATGTGGACCTCATAGTTATGCAAAACACCTCAGATATGATTGAACCTTGAAAGGCTGAATGACAAGTTTATTGAGATCGCCGCTCTTTTCATCTGATCATTGTCAGTCGAACGTTCCCAATCACTTGGTATCCGTTGATCTGCAGCTTTTCTGCTTGCTTTTGTCTAGGTCAGATCTCTCTGCCAGGAATTTGGTGGGCTTTTCATTTATCCAGACACCAAATAGCCTTATACTTCATATTAATCCGTTGTGTCGTTATGTAACATGATGAATCACGTGATTATATTGATGCAAATAAAAAAATGTAAAAGCCTAACAACTGATGGTATATCCATCACTTTGCTCAATAAAACATCTGCATTTCAATGGATAATTCCTCTGATGCAGAGATTATAGTGCTGCTGGTTACTGTGGCCTTAAAGCGCTCTGGTTTATAGCTTTAAATTATTAATAGTTCAAAAGTATTTAATCAATACTACTATACTGAGGGAACTTGCAAAGATCACCCCCCAAATCAATTGACATGAGGGTTTTTTTGGACTGTTTTACTCTAAATTTGAATCTAAACGTTGGTTTTGATGTGTAGCCTACACAGCTGGAATGTTAATCAACTGTGATATTCATTGAAAGTTTGTACATTTCTTGTAATTTTCACTAGTGTTTTCAGGCCAGCCTTCAAAGTCTCAAATGTATTTTCAAGAGAGATGTGTAGACAGCAACTGAAAGCTAACACAGGGATGGGGCTTTGAACATACGAGACTGATACTATTGTGGTCACAAAGCACAACAGGAGACTACTTTGAAGAGGAAAGGGCTTTGGGTATCAGATTTCATCTTGGAAATAGTGTCAGAATACAAGCTCAAGTATTAGACCTGTTGAAACGGCATATTAGGACTAGAGAAACCAGGATTGAGTTTAGAGCCACTTCCTTGACTGCTCCCAACTGAAGATTGGGAAAGGTCAAGACTAACTTCAGAGTTTAAACCCAGGATTAGATAGAACACTATGTTTTATCGTAGGTTTAGTTGCCCCTCTCAACCCATCAGGATTCAGATGGGAAAGGGGACTTGCTATGCAAAGAACAACTTGACAATTTAGAGTTTTTACAAAATAAAGTGTTGCTATCAGAGCAAAATCTTGCCGTTGGCTTGAGAATTTATCAGTTTCAAGATCAAGCTGTGTCCTTGTCAGTTGATGGGTCTGTAGAAGACGTTACACTTTCAGACTATATCTATGCTTTGTCAATTTGGATGCTTCTGGAGTAGAAACAAACTCGACACTAGCCACTCTCACCAACATGATTTTGACAAATACTTGTCAGTTACCCATCTCCTCTAGCAACTTAATCAATCTCCGAGGTCCCAAGGAAGTAGGACTGTGAGTATAGATCTCTGTGTTTTTGTTCCTCAACCTTCTGCAATGAAATAGTTCTAGTCTTTTGTGTCAGTGTTCGGTTTTGACAAAAGTGACATTCACATATTGGGTTGTTCTGTTGTCACAGTCGTGCCTGGCTTAAAGTGCTCTCCATGTGAGGTTTAGTCCTCTTTGATGTCAGGGTCTCCAGAGATCCGGTTTGAGCATGCTATCTGCTTCAACAGTTCTCTCCCGGCCTCTCATGCAGAGAGTGACACAGGAACTGCCAGAGCAGAGATTGACTCTTTCATTTCCTACCAACTACAAATGAAGGATGCTTAGAAAGTAAATTCAGGGGGTGCCAAGCACATTGCAATATTCTGTTGCAACTACTGAAGAAACGGTTGTTTATCATTAGGCTACAGTCTAAGCTTAACATTCTGTTTAATCAATGCTCTGTGGCAACATCCACCACATCCAAACTCAGAGAGCAACATTAACAGGAACATAATTATTTTTCCAAGCAAATCTCAAATCTGTCATAAATGAATAGTTAATGATGTAATCACTAACTGTTATGCACCAAAAGTGCCATATTCTAATAAAAACAAAGATGTCAAACTCAAAATAACAGAGGTCATGCTATTCCAAACTCTGAAAGTGAATCAAGCTCATCTGTTCCCATGTCACAAGGATATAATTAGAGAATCCATGAAGAGAGAAAAAAAATCCATAATACTGTTGATTTATTCATTGAAATTGAAAGAAATATGGGCTAGTAGTTGAACTATTTCATTTACACGAACGTCACAATTTGCCATTTACTCCTCCCCTCATTAGACAACGTGCATCTTAACTGGAATGTACAATTTCATGAAGAAAAGGCTTGATTAATAATGATCTGGTAATCGTGTTTTATGCCTGTAAAGGCGGGAACACGTCTCGCGCCGGTTCACCTGAGATGCAACCTGAGCGCCACGTGACACTCGGGATTAGCGGCGATTAAAGAAGAATTCTCCAATGTACCATATGAATTTACCTGACAGTGCCAAAATAATCATCCACCCTTCGTGAAATACGTAATTAAGGGAACCCCAAAAACAGACATCTGAAATGGGGTGAAGTGTATTTAAAAATGGCTGTGAGTCAAACTAGGGAATTTCTCTTATTTATAAAAAAGTATTAAACGAATGATTGATTGCAGTCTAAATAAAGGATTGCGGACAGTTTTGTCCATACGTGATTGAAGGTGAAATATTTGTTTGGTGTGCTATTATTTCAAACTGGAAAGGGCCGGGTTTTTGCTTTGGTTAAATAGTTTGCAATATATTTCACATTCCTTCCAATGTCAGTCCTTCGCCAGTTCAGGCTATGTAACATTGTCACGTTTTCATTTAGGCTAAATATCAGTTAAATTGTTGTTGCCTTTTAGGGAGAGGGAGATATTTCTGTTAAATAATTAAGCAATGAATCCGTTTGTAGAAACGACATGCTTTAATATCATGTAACAGCAAGCGGTTTTACCTTTGTAACCCACATTGTGAGTCGATTGGCCATGTTATATCCTCTTAGAAAAAAAAGATTCTGGATAGAAGCAAAAAGCTTGCTTAATCTGTGGCACCCCTTAAGGTTCTAAATAGAACATACATGTTTTTCCATACAGAACCCCAAGGGATCCCATATAGAACCTCAGCCATTGTTGGTTCTTTGAAGAAGAACCCCCGGGGTTCTGATGAAATTACCCTACAAAACGGTTCTATATAGAACCTATAGGGGTGCCACATGAAGCAACCAATATAAGCTTTTTGGTTCTATCCAGAACCTTTTTAAGAGTATACTGTAATGTCTGCCATCAGTGGGCTATGGAAGAAAGACATTTGAGGTGAATTGTGTTTACATTTAGATAATCATACAGTGACGTCTTGCAGGTGTCATAAAGTTCTGCATTTGATTGGAGCAGACATTGTGCCTTTTTAACCTGTTGAGACATTATAGGCCTAATAAAATAATGCCATATTTTGAGATAGCTAAATATTGATTTGTTAGAACATGAACAAATGTTCCTCGTATGACCCATTGTTTTCCATCCAATTCAACATTTGTTATAATTGGCTATTTAAGGACTAACTCCTATTTATTATTTTATTTTGTTATTGGATTTCCTATATTGGCAATTTTGCAGACCCATAATGTTTAATAGCCAATAGTCCGATGGCTAATTTCATATAGTGTAATGATTTCTAAAACGGACAGCCTTTTCTTAATTCAAGAAAATTTAAAGCTGAACTGTGAAAACAAAACAAAAAAGCATTGCGGTTATGGTTTATCATACCAAATTCCAGATTGAAATAATTGCTGACCCATTACAAAGGCCAGTAAGGGCTGTGGAAATAATGTAGGCCTTGGCCTAGGCTAAACCCCTACTGAACGCAATTTGTAAACGAAACCTAAAACGAAACCTAAAATATTTCAGATTGTTACGTTTGTGTGATTTTAATTAGATACGACAATTTATCCCACAAAAGTTTTCTGTGACAAATTGGAATATGCTGCTAATTTACAGTAGCCAACATTTGTCACACACTTCAGAAATCAGAGATTGATGTTTTGATGATTGCACTGCACACAATTTATAGCCTATTTTATTCACAATTAAAATATGCAAAACATCTCTTCTTCATAGTAGCATATTACGAAATAGTGTGTCTATTTATCTCGAAGTTGGAAAATTGTGTTATTCTCTTAAATTATTAATTGACACCGTAAAATAGGCCATAGCCTAGCCTAGCTTGCTGACTGCATTCACAGGTGTGTTTTGGTGGACATGGCTCGTCCTTCGGGGGTGAAACTGTTTAGGACACTTTAGAATATACCAAAATAAAGTTACAATGGGATTGATTCAAAGCTCCTGAAATGTTCTCCGCATATCGCCCAGTAAAGGTCCCTTTTCAACTCTTCGGCATTTATGTCCGGTGAAAAAAAAAGATGAGGCCCTCCTCTATCCCATGTAAACACGGCCCTATGCATTGTGTAAATTACGTGGATTAGCCCCCCCTTTGTTGCCAGAACACTGGACCTCAGTGTACACACAGGGACTGACTGATTCAACCCTCCTCCAAAGACATTTGGCCTTAACTCTCACTGACAAAGTTAAGGAAGTGTTACATCCATTCACTATTTAAATAACTAACATTTCAACCGGAAATAGGTCGTCAGAAAGTAGGCCTACCTGTCATTGTTGAATATCAGTTGTTTTCGGTGTTTGGAAAAATATGATTGTGATGTGGATACAAACGTTACTTCTGATTTCACCTTTGAAACTTCGTCAAAGTAGAACGGTATGAAACACTGCATACATTTTGTTTTGTACCGAGAAATTGAAATGACCTTATGTCAAGGTAATTTCCTGGTTTGGCCCCGGAAAGGACTTTACCTTATTTTCTATCATTTCAATTTCAATTAGTTGAATTGTTCACAACAATATTATTTAGGGTATTACAGCATAGGAGCAGTGTGTATAATTATATTGAGCAGGGAAACAACAGTTGAACAATTATTATTAGTGTCCAATGCAATAACAATGTCAATACTGAATAGAAGGGGGGTCGAATAATACATAGGCTAGTAGGATCAAATGCATAAGTTAAAGATGGCGAATTGTTTCCCGAAATTGGTTCGAGGGTTATGAGTGTGAATGTTTTCTCAGGTGACTGCGTGCGTGTGTGTGTGTGTGCGTGCGTGCGTGCGTGTGTGTGTGTGTGTGTGTGTGTGTGTGTGTGTGTGTGTGTGTGTGTGTGTGTGTGTGTGTGTGTGGGTGTGTGTGTGTGGGTGTGTGTGTGCGCCGACTAGGTGAAAAGTCTATCGACGTGCCCTTGAGCAAAGCACTTAACCCTAATTGCTCCTGTAAGTCACTCTGGTTAAGAGCTTCAGCTAAATGACTAAACTGTAAATGTGGGTTTTCCTATTTTAGTTGACATTTTATTGAAAAATAGTCTGCAGTCAGATATGAAACGTTTTAAAAGATTTTAACGCCTAATAACTTATTTATTTTGTTTATGCCATAGCCTAAACCTAAAGACGAACATGTATTTGTTTGATTGATGGCTCACTAAAAGTGAACGATACAAATTTCAGAGTCCCGATTATTCTATTTCGCTATAGACCATTTCTAAAATATGTGCGCCTAAATTGAGTTAAAAGCGTAATATTTATTCTTTTTGAAAAGACGAGATGAAATTACCACTCATAAATAAAACAAGTCAAATATTAAACTAGGGACTGGATAAATGATGTAAGTGTGTCAGAAATGTGTTCTCAAATTGGGATGTTGTACAGAGTAAAGTTTGCTTTTTAATTGTACAGTTTCTCGCACCTGACACTAACCTTACCTAAAACATCATTTTTGTTTGCTATGAATGTACACAGGTTGTCACACGCCTTGTTTTAAATGACCAAATCTGGAGGGAAATTAACCGCTTTTTATCCTCAAATCCGTATGTTTCTGTAGTCTAATTTAACTTCACATTCTTATCATCACAATGTTTTATACTTTCCCGAAACATCTGTGTTTCGGTTGCCTAGTTGCTTCTATAGAGGTCTGGAAAGATTGTGACAGAAAATGATTGAAACGCAGCAAGGCTCTGATAAATTAATTTGTGATAGGACATCACAATTAGTGAAAGTATGTCTAATAAATGACTCATTAGTTCATTTCTTATCATTTTACGTGGATGATTTGAAACCAACTTAGAATACCGTGACACGATTTTGTGTGGATAGGCTAGCAAGATGATATGATGGCAAAATAAGCTAGAATGTCTACTTGAAAGAGATATGTATTCTAATGTGTTGAATATTCTATTCTAAATAGGTTGTTCGGCATTGTATAGTTATTACCAATGTAAACAAATAGCAGACCAAGTGATTTAAACAGGGATAAACTCAACAGCTCGTTTTCTTCACCTGTCGCACCCAGCTCCCCCCCCCCCCCCCCCCCATTGATGTAAAAAGTAAACAAGTAAAGGGGTAAACGATTGTCTGTCATTCAATCTTTTGTCAAACTCCTGGTTTCACCCCTTTTGTCAAGTCAAAATACAAACGACCCTGTAAAAAATTGAACTTTTATCGAAATAAGGCTATTTGAAAGTCAAAAGGCAATATCCTAAAGGTCTCATTGTGAAATCGTCTGAATTTGGATAGTGGGTTGAAATTGTTATCGAAGCGTGAATAGGTTAATTAAAATATAGAAAAGGTAGAAAACAATTTGCTGTAAGTTAATGGAATAGTTTTACAGAAGAAAGTCTTGCCTTGACGAAAGTTGACAGAAACATTGCATGTGGTGTTTGATTTGCGGGCTATGGGAACGAATTACACTTTAAATCCGTTTTTTTTTCCGCTCCTGCGCACCTGTGATGTATTGAGAACTTGACTTCAGGTGTGCAAAAGTTGATCTGCGGAAAGAAGACAGCCCATGGTTCTTTATATTTAACGAATTTTAATTGATTTTACAAAAATAATCATTTCTAGAGACGCATGTGCTCATTTTCCAAGTAATTTATCAGCCATGTTGTTCGATGCAGGAATCCAATGCGCAAAACGAATCCGATCATGACTGTCGCAATTTGAAGGCCATATAATGTTAAAATTTAGGCCTGTTGCTAGAAAAAGGTACTTCTTTGTAAACCTGTCTCTTACCTGTCAATTGTCAATCCAACTGAAATAATGTGGTACCCCTCCTTTATGATTGAATGTATGTTTTGTTATGGTCTGATTTGTAAAAATATATTGATCTATAAATTGATCTATAGTATAATCATAAACCAGAATGCATTGATATGGTGACCAACATAACACAGTGTTGATATTCATGAAACATTTTCAGTTAATTAAATTATGTTGATGCATATCGTCATATTTGACAAAGTAGCCTATTATGAGTAATTCCTTTATTTAGTCTCTGTGTCTGTTAGTCTTCCAGTCAGCAGACCCCATGCAGGCATAGCGTGAACTTGAAAACAATGTATTTAAATCAGCTGTAGTCATAAAACCATCAAAACTGCTCAAATTAAGGACAATGGTAGATTTGAGCTGCTATTTGAATAACAAGACACATGTTTTGCGGTGATGTATGGTGCAGTGAATCGTAATGAATCGTCTAAAATGGATCCTGGATGGACTCATGTTCATCATTAGGGGTTCACTCGTACAACTCACTGCCAAGATCAATTTACCATATTTGAAAAGGTAAATACACTATAAAACCCAGAAAAGATGCACCAAGAGCAACATCTATCAATATTTTTTCATTTTGAAAGTGTGACCTGATGTACTTGTATGATCTTGTCATTGTTTTGTCTAGTCCAGGCTGCAGACGGTGTTAATGGGCTGTATTTGACTTTGTGTGCAGGACGAGCCAACGGAACATCTGACCATGAAGTTTGCCAGGCTGTGGATCCTCCAGCCCTGCAACCACAGAAAGTCATTCTCCATCCATATTAAAGGTATATAAAGATTGTCAACATTTTTCTTGTGAAATGCACATCATATGTCATGGTGGTACTGGGCAAAAGAAACGTGCATAATAAAATAGAAGAGAAAATAAATCAATTTTTATTTTTTATTTAACCAGGTAGGCTAGTTGAGAACAAGGTCTCATTTACAACTGCGACCTGGCCAAGATAGAGCAAAGCAGTGTGACAGAAACAATAACACAGAGTTACACATGGGATAAAGAAACGTACAGTCAATAACACAATAGAA
Organism: Oncorhynchus kisutch; assembly: GCF_002021735.2. Taxonomy (NCBI): domain Eukaryota; kingdom Metazoa; phylum Chordata; class Actinopteri; order Salmoniformes; family Salmonidae; genus Oncorhynchus; species Oncorhynchus kisutch. The sequence goes on along the minus strand of NC_034188.2, from coordinate 30,050,248 downwards.
AAGTCTATATACAGTATGTGCAAACGTAGTAAGATAAGGGAGATAAGGCAATAAATAGGCCATAGTGGCGAAATAATTACAACTTAGCAATTAAACACTGCAGTGATAGATGTGCAGAAGATGAATGTGCAAGTAGAGATACTGGGGTGCAAAGGAGCAAAAAAATAAATAATGGGGATGAGGTAGTTGGATGGGCTATTTACAGATGGGCTATGTGCAGGTGCAATGATCGGTAAGCTACTCTGACAGCTGATGCGTAAAGTTAGTGAGGGAGATATGAGTCTCCAGCTTCAGTGATTTTTGCAATTTGTTCCGGTCATTGGCAGCAGAGACCTGGAAGGAAAGTCGGCCAAAGGAGGAATGGCTTTGGGGATGACCAGTGAAATATACCTGTTGGAACACGTGCTACGGGTGGGTGCTGCTATGGTGACCAGTGAGCTGAGATAAGGCGGGGCTTTACCTAGCAAAGACTTATAGATGACCTGGAGCCAGTGGGTTTGGCGACGAATATGAAGCGAGGGCCAGCCAACAAGAGCATAGTGGTGGGTAGTATATGGGGCTTTGGTGACAAAATGGATGACACTGTGATAGACTACATCCAATTTGCTGAGTAGAGTGTTGGAGGCTATTTTGTAAATGACATCGCCGAAGTCAAGGATCTGCAGGATAGTCCGTTTTACGAGGGTATGTTTGGCAGCATGAGTGAAGGATGCTTTGTTGTGAAATAGGAAGCTGATTCTAGATTTAATTTTGGATCGGAGATGTTTAGTGTGAGTCTGGAAGGAGAGTTTACAGTCTAACCAGACATCTAGGTATTTGTAGTTGTCCACATATTCTAAGTCAGAACCGTCCAGAGTAGTGATGCTAGAAGGGTGGGTATGGGCAGCGATTGGTTGAAGAGCATGCACTTAGTTTTGCTTGCATTGAAGAGCAGTTGGAGGCCACGGAAGGACTGTTGTATGGCATTGAATCTCGTCTGGAGGTTTGTTAGCACAGTGTCCAAATAAGGGCCAGAAGTATACAGAATGGTGTCGCCTGCGTAGAGGTGTATCCGAGAATCACCAGCAGCAAGAGCAACTTCATTGATGCCCGAGAATTGAACCCTGTGGCACCCTCCATAGAGACTGCTGAACTCTATCTGAGAATTAGTTGGCGAACCAGGCGAGGCAGTCATTTGAGAAACCAAGGCTGTTGAGTCTGCCGATAAGAATGTGGTGATTGACAGAGTCGAAAGCCTTGGCCAGGTCGATGAATACGGCTGCACAGTATTGTCTTTTATCGATGGTGGCTATGATATCGTTTAGAATACCAATACCAATGTCAGGTCAACCAATGGGTGAGAGAGATTGTTACAGAGGAGATGGTAGAGCATACAGTGTACTTCCCTGTTGATAATTGTTACAGTTTTTTTCCCTCCATTGATGTTTTGAGATTGGACTGTAGCTCGAATAGTACTTTATCACACAGGGTTCACCAATTGGTGGCACCTTCGTTAGTCAGTATGTGTTCCACCTGTGCTGGTTGGTCCATCTCGTTAGTTGGAATGGGGTTTCCATCTGTGCTGGCACAGGTGATATTTAAGAGCGGCTGGCCCAATCCTCCAGTTGTCTTGAGAGATAGGCAGGGTCAACACCTTTAGTTGGCTGTTTGATTTCTAGAAAGACAATCTTTTATCTGTTCTTCCCTGTTTTTGTTTTTCTCCACTTTTTGGTTTGCTTCCTGTCTTTAAGTTTGGTGTGGGTTTCTCTTTTGTTTGCCTCTTAGTGGGTGCTCATGGTGGGTGTTTTTTAGGTCCCAGTTCTTGTTGCCAGTCAACTTTCAGTGCACACCCCCATGAGTGTCTTTCAGAACCACTCCTAAAACCCCACCTGTTCCGTTTTGGTTGTTGTCAGTGACTCTTTGTTAGTTCCTACTTCTGTTTGAGTGACATTTTTGGTTTTATAGGCTGTGGAATGTAACAAGAATGACCCTGGTTGTAGTAGAGAAAGGTTGGAGCAGAAGGGAAAGCGAGCAGACCATAGCATTTTTTTTTTAAATGACCCCCTTTTCTCCACAATTGGTAGTAGTTACAGTCTTGTCTCATCGCTGCAACTCCCGTACGGACTCGGGAGAGGCGAAGGTCGAGAGCCACGCGTCCTCCAAAACACAACTCAACCACGCCGCACTGCCCATCCAACCCGGAAGCCAGCCGCACCAATGTGTCGGAGGAAACACCATACACCTGGCGACCTGATCAGCGTTCACTGCGCCCAGACCCTCCACATGAGTCGCTAGTGCACAATGGGACAAGGACATCCCTGACGGCCAAACCCTCCCTAACAGGGACGACGCTAGGCCAATTGTGCCCCATGGGCCTCCCGGTCGCGCCCGGCAGCGACAGAGCCTGGACTCAAACCCAGAATCTCTGGTGGCACATCTGGCACTGCGGTGCAGTGCCTTAGACCACTGTGCCACCCGGGAGGCCGCGACGATAGCATTATGATTGGGATGAGAGTAGAGACTCCTCTTATATGAAATAGGGATTGTAGAGCAGGACTCCTCTGACAGCAACACTTGCATCATCCTACAGGGGAGGAATAAAATAAAATGACATTGTATCAGAAAGGTGATTGTAGGCTTCAGCATAGTACTTACCATTGCAAAATCCCTACGTGCAAAAATGTTATATTTAAAGTGTCAAGTAGTTCATAACTGCTTGAACTTACAAACTTCTTACACGGTAATTCTATACATATTTAGTTCCATTAACACAGGACCAATTTAAAGCCAAAGGTGCCTGCAGGGAGGAAGTCATTAAAGTGGGACTATAATAACCTATTAAAGACATAGAGAGGGGTAATATTAGTAGAGTAGACAGGGGAGATATTAGTAGAGTAGACAGGGGTAATATTAGTAGAGTAGACAGGGGAGATATTAGTAGAGTAGAGAGGGGTAATATTAGTAGAGTAGAGAGGGGTAATATTAGTAGAGTAGAGAGGGTAATATTAGTAGAGTAGAGAGGGGTAATATTAGTAGAGTAGAGAGGGGTAATATTAGTAGAGTAGACAGGGGTAATATTAGTAGAGTAGAGAGGGGTAATATTAGTAGAGTAGAGAGGGGTAATATTAGTAGAGTAGAGAGGGGTAATATTAGTAGAGTAGAGAGGGTAATATTAGTAGAGTAGAGAGGGGTAATATTAGTAGAGTAGAGAGGGGTAATATTAGTAGAGTAGAGAGGGGTAATATTAGTAGAGTAGAGAGGGGTAATATTAGTAGAGTAGAGAGGGGTAATATTAGTAGAGTAGAGAGGGGTAATATTAGTAGAGTAGAGAGGGGTAATATTAGTAGAGTAGAGAGGGGTAATATTAGTAGAGTAGAGAGGGGTAATATTAGTAGAGTAGAGAGGGGTAATATTAGTAGAGTAGAGAGGGGTAATATTAGTAGAGTAGAGAGGGGTAATTAGTAGAGAGAAGAGAGGGGTAATATTAGTAGAGTAGAGAGAGAGGGGTAATATTAGTAGAGTAGAGAGGGGTAATATTAGTAGAGTAGAGAGGGGTAATATTAGTAGAGTAGAGAGGGGTAATATTAGTAGAGTAGAGAGGGGTAATATTAGTAGAGTAGAGAGGGGTAATATTAGTAGAGTAGAGAGGGGTAATATTAGTAGAGTAGAGAGGGGTAATATTAGTAGAGTAGAGAGGGGTAATATTAGTAGAGTAGAGAGGGGTAATATTAGTAGAGTAGAGAGGGGTAATATTAGTAGAGTAGAGAGGGGTAATATTAGTAGAGTAGAGAGGGGTAATATTAGTAGAGTAGAGAGGGGTAATATTAGTAGAGTAGAGAGGGGTAATATTAGTAGAGTAGAGAGGGGTAATATTAGTAGAGTAGAGAGGGGTAATATTAGTAGAGTAGAGAGGGGTAATATTAGTAGAGTAGAGAGGGGTAATATTAGTAGAGTAGAGAGGGGTAATATTAGTAGAGTAGAGAGGGGTAATATTAGTAGAGTAGAGAGGGGTAATATTAGTAGAGTAGAGAGGGTAATATTAGTAGAGTAGAGAGGGGTAATATTAGTAGAGTAGAGAGGGGTAATATTAGTAGAGTAGAGAGGGGTAATATTAGTAGAGTAGAGAGGGGTAATATTAGTAGAGTAGAGAGGGGTAATATTAGTAGAGTAGAGAGGGGTAATATTAGTAGAGTAGAGAGGGGTAATATTAGAAGAGTAGAGAGGGGTAATATTAGTAGAGTAGAGAGGGGTAATATTAGTAGAGTAGAGAGGGTAATATTAGTAGAGTAGAGAGGGGTAATATTAGTAGAGTAGAAAGGGGTAATATTAGTAGAGTAGAGAGGGGTAATATTAGTAGAGTAGAGAGGGGTACAATTAGTAGAGTAGACAGGGGAGATATTAGTAGAGTAGAGAGGGGTACTATTAGTAGAGTAGAGAGGGGTATTATTAGTAGAGTAGAGAGGGGTAATATTAGTAGAGTAGAGAGGGGTAATATTAGTAGAGTAGAGAGGGTAATATTAGTAGAGTAGAGAGGGGTAATATTAGTAGAGTAGAGAGGGGTAATATTAGTAGAGTAGAGAGGGGTAATATTAGTAGAGTAGAGAGGGGTAATATTAGTAGAGTAGAGAGGGGTAATATTAGTTGAGTAGAGAGGGGTAATATTAGTAGTGTAGAGAGGGGTAATATTAGTAGAGTAGAGAGGGGTAATATTAGTAGAGTAGAGAGGGTAATATTAGTAGAGTAGAGAGGGGTAATATTAGTAGAGTAGAGAGGGGTAATATTAGTAGAGTAGAGAGGGGTAATATTAGTAGAGTAGAGAGGGGTAATATTAGTAGAGTAGAGAGGGGGTAATATTAGTAGAGTAGAGAGGGGTAGTATTAGTAGAGTAGAGAGGGGTAATATTAGTAGAGTAGAGAGGGGTAATATTAGTAGAGTAGAGAGGGGTAATATTAGTAGAGTAGAGAGGGGTAATATTAGTAGAGTAGAGAGGGGTAATATTAGTAGAGTAGAGAGGGGTAATATTAGTAGAGTAGAGAGGGGTAATATTAGTAGAGTAGAGAGGGGTAATATTAGTAGAGTAGAGAGGGTAATATTAGTAGAGTAGAGAGGGTAATATTAGTAGAGTAGAGAGGGGTAATATTAGTAGAGTAGAGAGGGGTAATATTAGTAGAGTAGAGAGGGGTAATATTAGTAGAGTAGAGAGGGTAATATTAGTAGAGTAGAGAGGGTAATATTAGTAGAGTAGAGAGGGGTAATATTAGTAGAGTAGAGAGGGGTAATATTAGTAGAGTAGAGAGGGGTAATATTAGTAGAGTAGACAGGGGAGATATTAGTAGAGTAGAGAGGGGTATTATTAGTAGAGTAGAGAGGGGTATTATTATTAGAGTAGAGAGGGGTAATATTAGTAGAGTAGAGAGGGGTAATATTAGTAGAGTAGAGAGGGTAATATTAGTAGAGTAGAGAGGGTAATATTAGTAGAGTAGAGAGGGTAATATTAGTAGAGTAGAGAGGGGTAATATTAGTAGAGTAGAGAGGGGTAATATTAGTAGAGTAGAGAGGGGTAATATTAGTAGAGTAGAGAGGGGTAATATTAGTTAAGTAGAGAGGGGTAATATTAGTAGTGTAGAGAGGGGTAATATTAGTAGAGTAGAGAGGGTAATATTAGTAGAGTAGAGAGGGTAATATTAGTAGAGTAGAGAGGGGTAATATTAGTAGAGTAGAGAGGGGTAATTAGTAGTAGAGTAGAGAGGGAGGGGTAATATTAGTAGAGTAGAGAGGGTAATATTAGTAGAGTAGAGAGGGGTAATATTAGTAGAGTAGAGAGGGGTAATATTAGTAGAGTAGAGAGGGGTAGTATTAGTAGAGTAGAGAGGGGTAATATTAGTAGAGTAGAGAGGGGGTAATATTAGTAGAGTAGAGAGGGGTAATATTAGAGTAGAGAGGGGTAATATTAGTAGAGTAGAGAGGGGTAATATTAGTAGAGTAGAGAGGGGTAATATTAGTAGAGTAGAGAGGGGTAATATTAGTAGAGTAGAGAGGGGTAATATTAGTAGAGTAGAGAGGGGTAATATTAGTAGAGTAGAGAGGGGTAATATTAGTAGAGTAGAGAGGGGTAATATTAGTAGAGTAGAGAGGGGTAATATTAGTAGAGTAGAGAGGGGTAATATTAGTAGAGTAGAGAGGGTAATATTAGTAGAGTAGAGAGGGGTAATATTAGTAGAGTAGAAGGGGTAATATTAGTAGAGTAGAGAGGGGTAATATTAGTAGAGTAGAGAGGGGTACATATTAGTAGAGTAGAGAGGGGTACTATTAGTAGAGTAGAGAGGGTATATTAGTAGAGTAGAGAGGGGTAATATTAGTAGAGTAGAGAGGGGTAATATTAGTAGAGTAGAGAGGGGTAATATTAGTAGAGTAGAGAGGGGTAATATTAGTAGAGTAGAGAGGGGTAATATTAGTAGAGTAGAGAGGGGTAATATTAGTAGAGTAGAGAGGGGTAATATTAGTAGAGTAGAGAGGGGTAATATTAGTAGAGTAGAGAGGGGTAATATTAGTTGAGTAGAGAGGGTATATTAGTAGTGTAGAGAGGGGTAATATTAGTAGAGTAGAGAGGGGTAATATTAGTAGAGTAGAGAGGGGTAATATTAGTAGAGTAGAGAGGGTAATATTAGTAGAGTAGAGAGGGTAATATTAGTAGAGTAGAGAGGGGTAATATTAGTAGAGTAGAGAGGGGTAATATTAGTAGAGTAGAGAGGGGTAATATTAGTAGAGTAGAGAGGGGTAATATTAGTAGAGTAGAGAGGGGTAATATTAGTAGAGTAGAGAGGGGTAATATTAGTAGAGTAGAGAGGGGTAATATTAGTAGAGTAGAGAGGGGTAATATTAGTAGAGTAGAGAGGGGTAATATTAGTAGAGTAGAGAGGGGTAATATTAGTAGAGTAGAGAGGGGTAATATTAGTAGAGTAGAGAGGGGTAATATTAGTAGAGTAGAGAGGGTAATATTAGTAGAGTAGAGAGGGGTAATATTAGTAGAGTAGAGAGGGTAATATTAGTAGAGTAGAGAAGGGTAATATTAGTAGAGTAGAGAGGGGTAATATTAGTAAGTAAAGGGGTAATATTAGTAGAGTAGAGGGGTAATATTAGTAGAGTAGAGAGGGGTAATATTAGTAGAGTAGAGAGGGTAATATTAGTAGAGTAGAGAGGGTAATATTAGTAGAGTAGAGAGGGGTAATATTAGTAGAGTAGAGAGGGGTAATATTAGTAGAGTAGACAGGGGAGATATTAGTAGAGTAGAGAGGGGTATTATTAGTAGAGTAGAGAGGGGTATTATTATTAGAGTAGAGAGGGGTAATATTAGTAGAGTAGAGAGGGGTAATATTAGTAGAGTAGAGAGGGTAATATTAGTAGAGTAGAGAGGGGTAATATTAGTAGAGTAGAGAGGGGTAATATTAGTAGAGTAGAGAGGGGTAATATTAGTAGAGTAGAGAGGGTAATATTAGTAGAGTAGAGAGGGGTAATATTAGTAGAGTAGAGAGGGGTAATATTAGTTGAGTAGAGAGGGGTAATATTAGTAGTGTAGAGAGGGGTAATATTAGTAGAGTAGAGAGGGGTAATATTAGTAGAGTAGAGAGGGTAATATTAGTAGAGTAGAGAGGGGTAATATTAGTAGAGTAGAGAGGGGTAATATTAGTAGAGTAGAGAGGGGTAATATTAGTAGAGTAGAGAGGGGTAATATTAGTAGAGTAGAGAGGGGTAATATTAGTAGAGTAGAGAGGGGTAATATTAGTAGAGTAGAGAGGGGTAGTATTAGTAGAGTAGAGAGGGTAATATTAGTAGAGTAGAGAGGGGTAATATTAGTAGAGTAGAGAGGGGTAATATTAGTAGAGTAGAGAGGGGTAATATTAGTAGAGTAGAGAGGGGTAATATTAGTAGAGTAGAGAGGGGTAATATTAGTAGAGTAGAGAGGGGTAAAATTAGTAGAGTAGAGAGGGGTAATATTAGTAGAGTAGAGAGGGGTAATATTAGTAGAGTAGAGAGGGGTAATATTAGTAGAGTAGAGAGGGGTAATATTCTTAGCCTGTTACAAAGAGCTAACACTGAATAGGTAGAATGAGAAAGACCGGTGAAGATGATGAGCGTGAGGAGACGGGGTAACCTTTCGGCAATGTGAGGTAGTGTCGTCCTAATGTCAGTGAAGCCAAGGTGAGGAGGCAGATAGGATAGACAGGAACAACTGGCCTGACACAGACCAGGTGGATTCATATGCCTTCATACAAAGAGCAAGATTGGAAGATTGTTCCTATCTTGTCACATTGTATAGTTAATATTCCAAACCACTGGTTATCAATCTATAAGCATGTGTGTCCAAGTGTTTATGTGTGTGTGACCCCTGTGTTGAGGGAGCCACGTCCCTTGAACACACCAGGTTCCCTTCTAGCAGGAGCAAGTTAACATTCTACTATATTCTCTCCCCCCCTCCCTTTCCTTTTGTCCTAAGAGGGCAATTAAGGAAACAAACGTTTTCCCCCAGATTAGCTGACTGCCAGCTTTGCATACTAATGTAATGCCAAGTGGTTACAAATAGTGAGTGCTCTAATTACCGCCACTGTTTTCAATCAGAAATTGCTCGATTTCCCAGGATGAGGTCTCCATGGCTGGAGAAAAAAACCCACAACCTGACAGAAGCTATAGACAATCATCATCTCTGTGTGTGTGTGTGTGCGTGTGTGTGTGTGTGACTGTGTGTGTGTGTGTGTGTGTATGCAAATAATCTCATCTGCCTTTCTCTGTGTGTGCAGCTCAGCCCTCTCCATCACTGGTGCCCCTGACAACACAGGAAATGGATCCCACCCGACGGCAGACTCAGCCTCCACACTGTTTATCACCACAATTATCCCCCATTCATTCACAGGCTTATAAGGTAAACTGCCATTCAGTGATGTGAAACCACAGGTCTGGACTGGCAATTTGATGTAATTGTGCCGCTGTGATCATCTGTAGTCGGAGCTAGGCACCTCATTTACTGTGGCATTCTATTGGAGGGAGAAAATTAGAACGAATGAGTCTTTGATTTTTGGAGAGGGACAATGGTGTAGTATAATATGGCTGAGATCAAACAGAATGGAGGTAGATGTAGAAAGGGGCAGCCTGCTGGATGCATCGACCAAGCCCAGGGAGGGGAGGGGGACATCCTCCCACTACCATGGCACAGAGCACTGTGAACCCGGTGACAAGGACATGTTCCCTGGCTGGGCCTGAGAGTGGGTCTGGGTCCCCCCAAAGGACACGCACACAGGACCCGTCCAGGACCCCATCCGCTGGCCTTAACTGACCTTTAGCTAATGGAGGTCTGGCCTCTGATCAATGCACTGAGAGACTGGCGGAAACCATCTTGCCTTTTCTTTCTGAGAGCGGGGATGGAGGGGGCAAGGGGGACAAAGGGGACAGAATTGGACGGAGCCAGGAGCCAACATGGGGCCATCGACCCTGCCACTCTCCCATCCTGTGGGTGATATCTGTGCCAGCGGGCCTGGGGATGGTAATGTCACTCTGCCCTGCCACTGAGGAAGGACGGCCAACCACTCTGTCTCTGTCTCTATGCTGTAGGGAGGGAAAGTCAGTGCAGATCCACTTGTGAATGTCAGATTAATCTATAATAATGGTTATTATGGCTTTGTGGTTGAATGCGAATCAGCTTTATCAGTAGGCTATACGGCAATTAAGAATCTTATGAAAAACCAAATGTTTATGACAAGTTTATGGCCAATTTTGCATTGAAACCCTCTTTAGTTGTCCTCATAGGATAACCCTTTTTGGTTCGGTTCTTTACGGTTCTCTGTACGAGCCGGATGGTTCACTACTGTACCTTTCATCATAGTAGCCTCTGAGGCACATCCCACATTAGCATAGAACAACAAATGAATAACAGCCTTTGTATCGTAATGAGATACACGCTTCCTTACAATGATGCAAAGCAATTCATATGACCAACTGCAGATAAATCACATTCCATATGAAGAGGGACAAAAGCTCAGAGATAGATTTGGCACCGATTGCTCTTTTTATTTTCATTATCATTAACAGCAATGTGATACTCAAACCTCCTGTGACCTCTATTCTCATAGGAGCCACTCATTGGGACAAGCAGAAGGAAAAGTACAGAGAGAGAGAGAGAGAGAGAGAAAGTTTGAAAGTGCACAGAGTACAGTCCAAAAATGACATTATAAACATGATTATCATATTGGAAATGCATAAAGATGTCATGCGGTCGCTGCGGGCCAGCGGTAGGGCATACTGTCTGTGTGTGATTACTATGCAGTTACACTTAAGCCCGCTGACGGACCGACTGAGGAGGATACGAGGCAATCTGAGCGGGGCATGTCTGGCCTATGACAGCCTCAACTTGCTAGCGTTTCCTCCTTATCGGGAGCTGGGGATGACAAGACTAATTGAAAAGCTCCTTCGTTTTCTTCCTCACATATAAATGGATTACAGTCTTTGCCTTCATGCTTTGGTCCTATGTTTACTCAATGAGATCTGACACTAGAGTGGAGGGATAGGTCCACTCCCAATTCTATCCCACACACCTGGCCCGATTCTGCCCAATTCCATACTAACAATCAGCGCCTCAGTCTCCATCTCCCACCCTCCTGTGTCTCTTATCTAGCAGGCCAATAAACTCACAAATCCCATCATACTATATACTCTACACATCTTAAAGGGATACTTTATGCTAGCAGATAACCATAGACTTCCAGTCATTGCGCTAACGCAATGTAACATTGGCTCATGAAACTACCTCGAACGTCCTTCATACTGGACACAGAGACATACAAATGGTATCCACTAATTCATCTGACTCTGGGCAAGTAGATAAAGGGCCTCTGGCAAAATCCTGAAGTAGCCTTTTAATATATTTATAGGTGTGGTTATATGGTATTGGGGGGCTGACACCCTTGGTCAGGGACTTACGGGGGGTGCAGGGGAGCGAGGAGAGAGATGCAGAGAGAACCCTGTGGACCCACTGAGTGGCGTGGCAGACTCCCCAGCCTCCTGCTAGGATTTGTTGGAATGTGAGAGAGGAGGATTTCAGCGCCAGGCCAGAGCCATGCAGACTTCATGCCATCTGTCTCCCCCTCCGTCCTCCCTTTGCCAAACTCATCAGACCTTTTTTTCTCTCCGTTTCATCCCTTGTTCACAATACTAGGGGACATACTGGGATCTGCTAACGCACTGTAGGAAAGAATGGAGGGAAGAAATGGAAGAAGAGCTCAATAAACAAATGAATATGTATTCATGGAGTTGATGTACTGACGATATACAGTATCTGTGACAGAGAAACTGAGTCTTCATGTTGTATCAAAGTTTAATGACCATAAAACACTTCCAAGAGTCAGTAAAGTCAGTCAGTAAAGTCAGTCAGTAGAGTCAGTCAGTAAAGTCAGTCAGTAGAGTCAGTCAGTAAAGTCAGTCAGTAAAGTCAGTCAGTAAAGTCAGTCAGTAGAGTCAGTCAGTAGAGTCAGTCAGTAGAGTCAGTCAGTAAAGTCAGTCAGTAGAGTCAGTCAGTAGAGTCAGTCAGTAGAGTCAGTCAGTAAAGTCAGTCAGTAAAGTCAGTCAGTAGAGTCAGTCAGTAGAGTCAGTCAGTAAAGTCAGTCAGTAAAGTCAGTCAGTAAAGTCAGTCAGTAAAGTCTAACACTGTAATGAAGGCATCAATGTAAAAAAATGTGTTTCTTTTAGTAACAATGACCCATACATATTTAACTTCCATTGTCCTTCAAGAATGGCTGAATATTTTCTTGTGGTGTACCTGGGTAGGACTGTGTGGTAGTGGCACACCGTACATTATCCTGCATGAGTTAGTGAAAACAAAAGTCTGTTGTGATTCCAACTCATGCATTGTGTTATGGCAGAAACATGGCAGATTCATTATCTCAACTGTTAATATGGTGTCATATCTGCCCTTCCGTTTATTGACGACCCAATAAACGGTATCATAAATAACAGTATGTTGTTGATGTGTTCATTTGAATCAGTAATGACGTGAGGAAAACAGCCAGCTACCAACCTTCAATGACCAGGTCCACTTCACATCCATCAATCCCTGAAAACAAACATTTTCCAACATGAAGGTTTTGACCACAGATGACACAAACACATTCCAAACAACCACTCAATCACTGCCACGTTGAGGAGGGCTCAGGATCAGGATTCAACTGGCATAATGAAATCATAAACAGATCCCCTCATCAAATGGCTCTGTGAGTCGTGTGGTGGTCTGATGGGGTTGACCCCTCACCCTCTCCCTGTGGGGGGTGGCTGGGGAGGGGGGCACGGGAGATCACACGATGGCCCTGTTCGGGCTCCATGTCCACACAGACTGGCCTGTTCAGAGAGGGTGGAGGGGTGGAAGTGTACCCCCTCGTCTGAAAGAGAGCACCAGGTGGCAGGGATGTGGGCAGGGGGCTTTTGATGCTGACCCCTAGTCTCTGGGCTGGGATGGCCCTAGTCATTGATCCAGCCAAGGGAGGGAGGGGAGCCAGGTGCCCCTTGTGGGGCTTGGAATGAGCTGCCACAGTTTGGACGTGGAGGAGAGGAATCTGGGCCACACTGGTCCCAGTCACGCCGCTAGCCCGAGCCCCAGTGTTAACTGACTATAACATTGTTGACCGGCTATAACATTGTTGACCGGGTGATGGACTAAGGGCTTGATTCAAGCCGTATCGCCGAAGTTGAGAGCTATAGCGTGATTTAAGTTTAAATGCAATGTTCCCGCGCTTGTGGAGACTGCATTCACAGTCAACTTTGCATATGTCAGCTCAATCGGAAATTACCTTCACATTGTAAGTGCGATATAATGCTGAACTTCGGCAAAACGGATTGAATTGAGACCTTACATTGGCAGCAATAGGGTAAATATATACATATATATATATATATATATATATTTATATTTTATTATTTTTTAATTTGACCCCTTTTCTCCACAATTTTTCATGGTATCTAATTGGTAGTTACAGTCTTGTCTCATCGCTGCAACTCCAGTACGGACTCGGGAGAGGCGAAGGTCGAGAGCCAACACAACCCAACCAAGCCACACTGCTTCTTTGACACAATGCCCACTTAACCCAGAAGCCAGCCGTACCAATATGTTGGAGGAAACACCATAAACCTGGTGACTGTGATAACGTGCACTGCGCCCTGCCCGCCATAGGAGTCGCTAGTGCACGATGGGACAAGGACATCCCCTCCGGCCAAACCCTCCTGATAACCTGGACGACGCGGGGCCAATTGTGTGCCCCATGGGTCTCCCGGGTGCAACAAAGCCTGAACTCAAACCCAGAATCTCTAGTGGCACAGCTAGCACTTAGACCACTGCGCCACTCGGGAGGCCCTAAAATATGTATTTTTAACTAGTGTCAATGCATGGATTATTTGATTGGAAACGTTTATAATTTAAATGGGATGATTGCTGAATATAACAGAAAATAATGCAAGGTAACACACTGAAAAATGAATGCTGAGTGGTGGTGACTGACAACTGTGTTAGGTACCCAACCAGATTAAAACAGGAGACACAGACAGAGCAGAATTCCTCACCATTGTCAGGGGTGTAATAACAACATCAGCCGCTACATGAATAAGAGGAAAAAACAAACACGTTTTTTAAAGTGTGATCATTGAGTGTATTATTTTGGTGTGGTGTTAAATCTGAATTTCACTCGAGTGTTGTATAAAATGCATGACTGGAATAAATAAGAGTTAGAGCAAGCCAGTGAGAAATCATTGTTACAAATGTGAGCACCATTACAAATCCATGCATAAAGCTTACTGTGGTGTAGCCAGTCTCTTTCATTCATAATGAGATGATGTCCTGCTGAAGTAGCTGGAAGAAGACACTACCTTGAAATCTGCCAGCATTCCCAACACTGTGTCTGTGTCTGGGCCAGGCTTGGAGGAGGGTTAGTGTTCTCAGTATCTAAGCACTGTCTATAAGATGTTTACCGCACACATACACACCTGCACACTCCACTCACACACACACACTAAAGTGCCAACACACACACACATGCACACACACACACGTGCACACTCTCACGCACACAGGGAAATGAACGTGCACATACACACACACACAAAAGACATGGACTACAATTCTGACACTTGCCTGGGGCTTGGATGTTAAAGCAGGCTGGATGGAAGAAGAATGAAGATGTGTCTGATTCCAACAGCAGCCAATAGGAGAGTAGTACCTTACACCCAGTGCTCTCTGATAGGTTCTCCTGGCACTCTTCATCTCCGGGTCTGTATCATTGTCTTTAATCACAAGCACACCGACAGTCCAACCCAGAGACAAGACCCAGGGAGGGGTGGAGGGATGGAAGGAGGAACGGAACAGTAGAAGCAGCCAGGGTGTTATTATGAATAAAGTATTAAAACAGTTGGCACATCAAAAGCATACGGGGGCCATGGTATCATACATTAAAGTAACATAGTATAGCTTAATGTCTCCTACGGCATGTTATGGTGACGCTGCTTTGATTTGAAATGCATTGTGTGCACGGCGGATGGATTTGTGCGAGTGGAGAGATCGAAAAGGTGGCGTAGGTGCAGACCATCATTTAAAACCAACCTCATAGGCTCTTCAAAGCCTTTGTGATTGAGGGTATTTAGTGTGCACTGGTGTAAAAGAGACCCAGATATTTAGCACTTACTGCTGCAGGAGAGACCCGGATATTTAGCACTTACCGGTGTAGGAGAGACCCAGATATTTAGTGCTTACTGGTATAGGAGAGACCCAGATATTTAGTGCTTACTGGTGTAGGAGAGACCCGGATATTTAGTGCTTACTGGTGTAGGAGAGACCCAGATATTTAGTGCTTACTGGTATAGGAGAGACCCGGATATTTAATGCTTACTGGTGTAGGAGAGACCCAGATATTTAGTGCTTACTGGTGTAGGAGAGACCCAGATATTTAGTGCTTACTGGTGTAGGAGAGACCCGGATATTTAGAGCTTACTGGTGTAGGAGAGACCCGGATATTTAGAGCTTACTGGTGTAGGAGAGACCTGGATTTTTAGAGCTTACTAGTGAAGGAGAGACCCGGAAATGTAGCACTTACTGGTGCAGGAGAGACCCAGATATTTAGTGCTTACTGGTGCAGGAGAGACCCAGATATTTAGTGCTTACTGGTGCAGGAGAGACCCAGATATTTAGTGTTTACTGGTGCAGGAGAGACCCAGATATTTAGCTCTTACTGGTGCAGGAGAGACCCAGATATTTAGCTCTTACTGGTGCATGAGACCTGGGCCATGGCTGTATAAACAACAGATATGCTGGTGTAGCTGGTGATGCATAGACCTACAGTTGAAGTCGGAAGTTTACATACACTTAGGTTGGAGTCATTAAAACTTGTTTTTCAACCACTCCACACATTTCTTGTTAACAAGCTATAACCTTGGCAAGTCGGCTAGGACATCTACTTTGTGCATGACACAAGTAATTTTTCCAACAATTGTTTACAGACAGAATATTTAACTTATAATTCACTGTATCACAATTCCAGTGGGTCAGAAGTTTACATGCACTAAGTTGACTGTGCCTTTAAAGAGCTTGGAAAATTCCAAAATAATATCATGGCTTTAGAAGCTTCTGATAGGCTAATTTACATCATTTGAGTCAATTGGAGGTGTACCTGTGAATGTATTTCAAGGCCTACCTTCAAACTCTGTGCCTCTTTGCTTGACATCATGGAAAAATCTAAAGAAATCAGCCAAGACATCAGAAAGAAATTTGTAGACCTCCACAAGTCTGGTTCATCCTTGGGAGCAATTTCCAAATGCCTGAAGGTACCACGTTCATCTGTACAAACAATAGTATGCAAGTATAAACACCATGGGACCACGCAGCCGTCATACCGCTCAGGAAGGAGACATGTTCTGTCTCCTAGAGATTAATGTACTTTGGTGTGAAAAGTGCAAATAAATCCCAGAACAGCAAAGGACCTTGTGAAGATGCTGGAGGAAACGGGTACAAAAGTATCTATATCCACAGTAAAACGAGTCCTATATCGACATAACCTGAAAGGCCGCTCAGAAAGGAAGAAGCCACTGCTCCAAAACTGCCATAAAAAAGCCAGACTACGGTTTGCAACTGCACGTGGGGACAAAGATCGTACTTTGTGGAGAAATGTCCTCTGGTCCGATGAAACAAAAATACAACTGTTTGGCCATAATGACCATCGTTATGTTTGGAGAAAAAAGGGGGATGCTTGCAAGCCAAAGAACACCATCCCAACCGTGAAGCACGGGGGTGGCGGCATCATGTTTTGGGGGTGCTTTGCTGCAGGAGGGACTGGTGCACTTCACAAAATAGATGGCGTCATGAGAAAGGAAAATGATGTGGATATATTGAAGCAACATCTCAATACATCAGTCAGGAAGTTAAAGCTTGGTCACAAATGGGTCTTCCAAATGGGCAATGACCCCAAGCATACTTCCAAAGTTTTGGCAAAATGGCTTAAGGACAACAAAGTCAAGGTATTGGAGTGGCCATCACAAGCCCTGACCTCAATCCCATAGAAGATTTGTGGGCAGAACTGAAAAAGCACGTGCGAGCAAGGAGGCCTACAAACCTGACTCAGTTACACCAGCTCTGTCAGAAGGAATGGGCCAAATTCACCCAAATTATTCTGGGAAGCTTGTGGAAGGCTACCCGAAACATTTGACCTAATTTAAACAATTTCAAGGCAATGCTAATAAATACTAATTGAGTGTATGTAAACTTCTGACCCATTGGGAATGTGATGAAAGAAATAAAAGCTGAAATAAATCATTCTCTCTACTATCATTTCACATTCTTAAAATAAAGTGGTGATCCTAACTGGCCTAATACAGGGAATTTTTACTAGGATTAAATGTCAGGAATTGTTCAAAACTGAGTTTAAAGGTATTTGGCTAAGGTGTATGTAAACATCCAACTTCAATTGTACATACATACCACATGATTAATACTCAGTTTAAACAACAACAACAAGATTTGGCAAAGATTTTATTCATTTTGCACCTATTATCAGATTACCGAGCACATTCACTGGAAAGAAACATTTCTCATTTGATGTTGCAATTTCTCTTTTTCCGCCTCATAAACCATGAATCCTGAATCCTGCATTTGCCAATATTGCACTAATACTCCTTTAAAAAATGAAGACGGATGGTAGTAAGACATCTTTCTCTCTCTCTCTCTTTCCCCCCGACGCCAGGCAATTATCCTAATCTACCTTCCTCCTCTGCTCCTGCTCTCCTCTCCTCCAACGCATCACGCTGCTATGGACCACCTCTGTGCCTTCATTATCAGCTTTGGGAGTGTCTAATGGCTTGGCTCTCTCACGGCGCAGTCAGATGGAGGAGAGAGAGAATGCTGCTGAGGAAAAGAGACAGAGGGACTGGGGAGCAGGAGGGGGGGGGGGGGGAGAAACAGCACTGTAGGGAGACAGCACTAAAAGTTAACATCTCAATCACTCGGGACAATACTGCCAGAGTCTGTTAGCTTTAGCTTTTCAGATGTCACCCTGAAGACGAATGGCGGTGGGACGAGGTTGTCTGTCACATTGCAATGTCAAAGAGGTGGTGAGGGAAGGACACTTTAGAGGAGGAGACAGATTGTGTGGTGTGTGTGTGTGTGTGTGTGTGTGGGGGGGGGGGGGTTCTTTGACCTAAAATCCTCAAAAGTCCCCACAAGGATAGTAAAACAAGGAAAATGTCCTTGTCGCTATGAGGACAAGGGCTATTTTAGCTTAAGGGTTAGGTTTAGGGTTACAATTAGAGTTAGGGTTACAATTAGAGTAAGGGATTAGTGGTTAAGGTTAGGATTAGGGTTACAATTAGAGTAAGGGGTTAGTGGTTAAGGTTAGGGTTAGGGTTAGGGAATATAGGATTTTGAATGGAAATCAATTTTAGGTCCCCATGAAGACAGAAGAACGAAATGTGTGTGTGTGTGTTTGTGCCTGTTTGTTTGTGTAACGGGATGGGCCAGCCATGGGGTGTGTTTAGGGCGACTGGTCATGTTTTGAGACAGGACAGAGCGGCTGGTGCACCACAACATACAGCCTTGTCTCTTGGAATCAGCAAACCATTTAACGTACAGAAGGACTGGGGGTGGCAATTCAGTTGCACTTTGTTTTTTTTTTTGACAAAATGACACCCTTGACGGTTGGAAAAATGTTGGGGTCCCTGAACAGATTTCTGCAATACGAAAATAAAACGTGTGACATCAAGACAGACATTTTCAAACCTAGTTCTGAACCCCTAAAGAGAGCAGTGACAAATGGAACCACACCCACACTCCTTCTGCACCGTGTTTTTGCTCACTCCAAAAATGTCATATACTGTGATGTATATATTGTGATATAGAATATATTCTACATGGCACAAACATACATGGACTCATTTCAAGTGTACTGTACCTGTACATTCCATGCTCAGAGGAATGGCACATATTCAGATGGTCTAACGTGTGTCTCTGCTTCCGTCTAAACATAAGATGAGGTACAGTGAAGATGGAGGTCTGGCACTACACGCCTTTAGAATGGTACTACAGAGCACTCCATTTAAATGCTAATGTTTAGTAATGTATGTGTTATATAATGTTTACGACATGCACACTTCATGAAAACGCTTTAGTCTACACATAAACGTACCACATGGGCGCACCCCCCCACTGAAATGACTCTAGATACAGTTTTTAATATTCTGTTGAGTTGCCAAATGCTATGTAAATACAGTACATGGTGAGCTGTGCATAGTCTCAGTGTAGAGCCTGGGTACTGTTTGGTCACCAACAAACAATGGGGGCAGTTTTAGCCTAAAAAATGGGCAATAACGCAGTATTAGTCAACAGCCTGAGTCAATACACCCCACTGGGCTGCGTGTCCTCCTACAAACACAACCAATTGCTCTAGCAGGCCTCTGCAACTAGATGGAAACATCAATTACAGTAAATTAAACCAAAACAATGAGGAACACTTTCATTTGTTTAATCTCCTGAGCCGTTTTGGATGAAAGCAAGCAACATTGGAGTAAGATAACATTACATAGCCCAACGTTATTACCCCCATCCATCAACCCCCCCCCCCCCCCCCCCCCCCCCCCAACTTCAAAAAATGTTTTCAATGTCCGGCCCACTTTATGGATGTAGTTGAATTCCAAATAAGCGGCCTCTGAGGGCTGTCCCACGACCCTGAAAACCCTCGGCAGCTCCACTGTTCATCTGGAGAGCTGCAGGCATTCTGAATTTCATAGCAGAGAAAACAGCAACAGCTCCATTGAAACACAAAAAGCTTTTACGTGCTTGTGTAGGGGAGGAAAACACACACATTATGTGATTCAAAAACAATTTGATGTCACAATCCTGAGATACGGCCTGTAAATTCTATATTGGGTCGACTTTAAAGAGGAGGTGAAAACAATGGAGCGAATACAGAGAAACCACAAATGACTAGTCTTCCACTAGCTCTTTTCTAGCTACTGAAACAGTAACTATGCACCAAAACAAAAAGAACTTCAACAAAACACTGTAATGTTTCAATGAGCTGCTTCGCCATGGTCGATTATCAGGGGAGGGGGGGGGGGGGGTCGGGGGGGTTGTTTGGATGCAGGGGACAGACAGATGAAGATTTGGCTGTTCCAGAAAGCTTTTTTTTGGCGGGGAGGGGTTGGGGGGTGGGGGGTTGGAGTAAATGAAAGACAAATGCCAGTAGTGCCCACTCAGCTATTTTCCCAGTTAAAATCAAAGGCTCCGCTGGACTGGCCTCTCCGCGGGAAACTTGAAATGGGCCCTGCCTTTGTTTGCTGTTGCTAGGAGACCTGCAGACAGCTGAATGTGTTTGCAGTGGGGCACAAGATCAAAAACATTTCCAATATAAATGTTGTAGACTGCCGTGTATTCCAGGCCTAGGCTTGCAATCTACAGAGGACAATAAAAAAAAGACCAACAAATAAAGATGTCTGTGTGTTGGTCATGGACTAAATTGAGGATTTGCTAGATTTTTGTTGTTGGCAAAGCAAGGTAGTTTAATAGTGACCGGGTTGCATGTTTCTAACACGTGGAAGGGTACACCACTGCTCTTTTCTGTAGTACAAGCACTACGACATGTGAGCGTCACACATTATGTTACATATGTTGATAATGTTATGGAGCAATAACATAATGGATTTAAAAATACACAACCATTTTCTATATTGGTTTGGTTAGTCCAATGCTTGCTCTCTCTCTCTCTCTCACACACACACACACACACACATCTCCTCGCCCGCAAACAGTGTACCAATCAGGGTTCTCCTATGGCGACAGCCAAAGAACACTTTTGGAACCCTTTTTCCTAAGAGTGTAGGGACCTGAATCATACCAATAGATGTGATGGCCTTTGCAGTGGTTTGAAAGTATAGGAGAGTACTCATATTTTCTATGTTCCTGTTGACTTTCCATGGATGGTTATTTCTTGTTTTGGTAGGTAAGTAATGTGCCTGTTTGTTTAATGAGAGAGTAACAGTGTGTTCAGTCTGTATGTTGACCAGATCAATGATGAATAAATAGTCCAAGTAAGCCACACCTCTTAAATCCTCTCCTCATCTTCAATTACATAACATCGTTTGGAGCCACTTAACCAACATGCATGATCTTACTTTGCTTGTAGCCATGTCTGAAGGATCAAGTAGTCTCCTTCCTTTCAATTCTTCCAATTGGGAAAGGTATACCTTGTGCCTAATGGGTAACTTGTACCTAATGCGCAATCAAATAACGTAAGACTAGTGTTGCAGTGGCATGTCCCATTTAAACTGATTTGACCCCTCTTGGCTTTCTAACACTACTCAAAGGTCTTAATTTAGTAGGCCTATTAGGAGCCGTGCGTATCTACTCACCCAACATAATAAACAATAAAAGGTCAATGTAATTACGGTGGCCTCGGGTCCAAGAACGAAACCTTTTCGATCTGGTAAGTGTGTAATTAAGTTGTGGTTAAAGACGAATGAGCTAAATTGATATAAAACCTGTGGAATCTACATTATACGTAATGGAACAAATAAAACTGCGATCGCCACGAGAGTGACCTTCATGTCTGGAACGATTAAGATTAGAATCGTGCTGCGTCCGCCTGTTGTTTTCACAAACTTGAGCCAACTGGCACAGCACTGGCGTCCTCTCCCGGCTCCCAGTCTGCGGTGGTGACTGACAACGAGATACCGCATGGCGTGCATAGATGACAGAAATAGTTGCACGCCAAAGGATAGCTGGAAATTCCTGACAAACATCACGCGACCAGTCGTGAAAGTCGTTAAGTAGGCTAGCTATTAGCGTGAAAAATACCTTCTGTAGGGTGAAGGGTCATCCCTGACCCATATGTCCATTCACATTTTAAAACACCTGCAGCATCGTAACTATACCCAGGAAGGATACACTTCGCCAATTATTTGCTGTGTGAGTAAATGTAGTTTAATGGGGGTGGGGGTGTATTCAGAGGTTTATTCCCATCCGGTGCGTCCTTAATGACTAAATGCCGCTCTATAGACACTGTCGCTCGATTTGGTGATCCAATAATAGCGCAGCTGCTAAAGTTTCACCAGACGACAGTACAGAGCGCAGCAAATCAGATTCTTCTCTCACGTTGTTTACTTTGCATGCCGACTACCAACTTCAAAGCATTTACTTTAGTCCCAGCCCTCAATGGAGAAAGAGATGTTACCGGGCTCTCCAGATGCTGCACCCAGGGACCCACCCATAGAAATTAAATAATGTTATTTCTATTATCGTTCTATTTCTTTGGACCCATCCATGTGTGACATCACTCAGAGAGCGTAGGCTACTGTACCAGAGCTGTTTTCAAATCGTACATCAGCAGTCTAATCACACGACAGCCGGTTTCTGCAAAGCCCCTGCCTTAAAATAGGTATTAGCCTTTGGACTAGGAATGTCCTGCCATAAATACATGAACAACAGCAGGATAAAACGAAATGGTACCGTACATTGCGTAAGAGATTTGGATTGTGCACTCTCAGACAATTGAGTGCATTCAATTTCTTGATGACGACAGCACAATTTCAGTTGTTATATTTGTGTGCTGGGTGTAAAAAATGATAACGTCTGAAACCAGGATATGAATGAAATTTAACCAAACATTGTTGTGTTTGTCTCAAAAATGTCCCAGTCTAAAATGAGTAATATTGTGTTTTAAATACACACTTGCTCAGTTACAATAAGGGAATAAGAGAATAGTTTACTGCATGAATGAACATAATCTGTTGTCACAGCACCAGACTAAAACGAGAAAAAGCATGATCATGCGAAAATGACGATCCAACATGGGTATAGCTAAGTAAGATTAAATATTGGTAAATTAACATGCTATTGTTTGTTTATTAATTGTGCAAGACTATATATGAGACATTTAAACCCAACAATGTAAAGGCCTAAAGGTGCACAGGTGGAAGGACTATCAGTGGCTCTTTGTAAATATGAAATATCACGCTCTGGAAGACTTGCACTATTTGTCTATATTATTAAATATCAACAACAAAAACCAGGGGAAATTAACAGTAAATTAGAAATGTTTAAATTGGGATCCCAAGTGAAGGGATAAAGAAATTATTCTGTAACTGTTTTCAATAGACTAAATAATGATCATGAGACAACAATTATTCTGAAAACCCACCGCAACAGACTGTCTTTTTCGCTTGTCACAATATTAGGCTAAACAGGAAAGTAGACCTAAACTGTTGAAAGTTTCAACAAGTCAGTAAAAGTTATCCTTCCTCTCGACCTTGGGGCTAATAGTTGACCTCTTGTTGGATGACTGTTGCCTGAACCCTAGTTCCCCGTGGTGACAATAAAATGCCTTGGTTAGGCGTTGTGAAGCAAAGGTATAGCCTGTGTAAGGAAAAAGATTTAGTAACGGTGAGAAAATGGAATTCTTAGTGTGAGGTCAGAGGGTCAAAGTAACCTTTTTACAAGCCCCTGAGGGTGTATGTGGAGACCATCGACGTAGAACTATAACAGTCAGGCCTAAATACCATTATCATACCAAAGATGTGTCTTTGTCGTCAATCAATAGGCCTATCAATCACCAATTCCACTTGACAATTATTTGCTTTTATACAATAGTTCATTGGGATCACCAACTTTAGGCTAAACAAACCGTGTTTAGTACATGTCTGTTTGTCTATCCACACCCTATAGGCCTACATCCTTTCATCATTCTTATTTCAGTTTACATAATACATGTCTGTAGGCCCACATGAACTTATTACTAAACTTCAATTTACATGACATCTTTGCCTTACCTTTTTTTGTGGCTGGCAACGTGACATTCTTTCTCTGCAGCTCCAAATGTACCATATAAATCAGTATCACAGTTGCCAATGACTAGCCAAGAAGCTTGCAAACTATTCAACGATGCTAGAAACTTTTCCTCTAAAACATATTAGCTAGCTACGCTCTTGAATAATGTAAACAAACCACATTACACTGCTGAATAATGCAGCAATTCACAAGCATGTGTAGACAATTAAGGGGGTTATTTTCTCGATCCTACAGGCATTAAATATAGCTTGCAAGACACAGCTAGCTACTAGCTATTCTAGCTAGTAACATTACATGTCAAACAAAGTTCTGATTGTAGCAGCTTGTATTTTTACTGTGTGAATGTTGGGCTCAACCAGACAATTCTGTTTACACTGCCCTGCTTTAAGGCATCCACATGCTTCCCACCCGAAACAGTTTGGAACAGATTGTGCATATATTATGACGATATTTTGTGATGTTTTTGTTCTGTCTTGGGCAATGTTTTTTTCAGCTGTTCTGCACAATTGTATTTTTCTTGAGGCAAGACTGAAGTCAGTAGCTGAAGTCCACGCCCCTTCATCAGTGATTGGTCAACAGCCTTGATTCTTCAATGAAGTGTTTGTTGTCATTCAACGATAGATTACCATTTTTTCTACACTAAATCAAAATCAAATCAAATGTATTTGTCACATACATATGGTTAGCAGATGTTAATGCGAGTGTAGCGAAATGCTTGTGCTTCTAGTTCCGACAATGCAGTAATAACCAACAAGTAATCTAACCTAACAATTCCAAAACTACTACCTTATACACACAAGTGTAAAGGGATAAAGAATATGTACATAAAGATATGAATGAGTGATGGTACAGAACGGCATGGTACACAAAACATCTGTTAGATGTAAAATTGCACTACAATTGCACTACAAAGATCTCTTAGATTTATTCTGACTATTTTGAGGAAGATAGCTAATACAGGCTAAAGCAAAGGTATTTTAATTAAGGGAGTATGTGAGCAGACTGTTCGATTAGGCTAGCCTTGGCGCCTTCCGAACCTGGTTGCTAAAATTCTAATAGTTCGCCTAATTTCAATTTATGTGACAAAACAAGCAAGTATAGTGGATATAATCATTTTACGTTCTAAATTGCTGTGAAATATATTTTCCAGAACCAAAAATATTGTACTTTCAGCAGTTTGAAGCTGGTGTACAAAACCGAAAGTAAAAGATGCAAAAACGAAACTTGAGAACGGGAAGTGTAGAAATAGCGGTGTAGAAATAGCGCACATAGAACAGATCTACCGCTTCTTAGACTTGTTTTCAATGAGAATTACAGATTTATAACACATTTCTACATGAATTTGGTGGGTAACAGAAAAAGTTACATACTGCAGCTTTAAGTTTTCATTACAGTAATGTCTCTCGAGAATCTCTCGAAAATCTCCTCAATGAGAATAGACCCGAAGTAAAATTGATGAGGGCTTAGTCTAACTGTTCTGGCGAACTGGTGAACAAAAAAATTGTTGAATTACAATCAACAGAGATAGGCCTAAACAAAATAGGCCTATAATTATGGTACAGAGCCCTATAAAGCTATATAAAAACTGTGAAAGTGACCAGTGCATAATCATCAAGGAGAAACAAGTATATATTTAAAATGTAGCCTAAGAGAGTTGATCATTTCACATACTTCTAAAAAAAAGTGTTAATAAGGAGGATTTGGTTTGAGATTCCCTTTTCATTATAACTTTGATTTTGATGTGTGTATTTTCTGTAATTTATGTAATGCAGGGCTCTTCTGTAAAATAGACCCTGGTCTCAGTATGACTCCGTGATAAAATAAAAAATGTAAACGGTATTATAAAACGTCAAGACTTGTGGAGACAGAAGGGCGAGGGTGACGTCACAGTCACCCGCCGTGTGTTCGGCGTCTCCAAGTGAAGACTTATCTGCAAAAAGTTTGGACAGACAATGTGGGTGGACAGGGCGTGAAACTACTATCATCATCAGTTTTGAATGAAAGAAAGAAAACATATATTCAACAAAAGGGGAGGCTCATTCCAATTCAGCTGCGTTGTTAGGACAACGAGTACCATCCCTCAGATGATTAGTTCCACTTCAAAAGAATTTACTTTCCGCAGTGAAAACGCCCCCCTTTTGTGTCCTTACATAGGATTTTCACAAGCCAAAAGAAGAATCGTATGTTTAGTCAGTCTGTTTATTTTTTCCTCTGTTCGCACTACAATTGTATTAAATAAATAGAAGACTTATCACAATGCCATAGAAGTCTATAAACATGTCCAACTCCCGGCTAAAAAGGTGGCTTGCTCAGACATCATCATAGTCTGCGCCAAAGAATAAAGAAACATGACCTTAATAATACAAAAGGTGTAGGATGGCTGTATATCCACACCCAAAGCCATTTGGGGGCGATTTAAAAGTTCTAAAGATATAATCCACAACTGCACCGACATGCAAAACACGAAAATGGGAAAATATAGTAGAACGTTTGTTTCAACCCCTTTCATCCCGTAGGTTTAGCACTGATTTGCTGATAGATTTGGAAAGAGAAGCGCTAGTAGAAAAAACAGCGCTAGTTACTGGTGAGGTCTTGAAGCGTCAGTATGACGAGCATAAACCCGATTTTTTTGGGCGATTCAAAAACAGAATTCTGTATTCGTTTCTCGTAGATTCACTCGGAATGCCATTTCTTAAATCTGAATGTCAAACTTGTTCAATGTTTGGCATGGTAAAATACAATGGTAAAATGTCTATATAAACAAAAACAAATTGATTAAACAAAAATGTCATAGTTTCATGGAACAGTGGAGGGCAACAATACAATATGAACTGACCACAGTCAACATGTGGGCTAAAAAAGTTAGTCCCTCTTTGTTAAAGGCCCAGTGCAGTCAAAAACGTTAGTTATCTGTGTAGTGTATATATATTTCCACACAATGAGATTGGAATAATACTGTGAAAATTCTGATAATTCCCTTTTATTGTAAGAGCTGTTTGAAAAGAATGCCTGAAATTTCAGCTTGTTTTGGTGGGATGGAGTTTTGGCCTGGAGGAAGTCATTTACCAGGAGGTAAATTAGTTAAAAGACCAATAAGAAAGAGAGTTACAAACCTCTCTGGCAATAAGAACTAGTCTTCAGTTTTCCCCTCCCCACTCAGACCACTCCCAGAAAGTCCTCCCATACGGAAAAGTCATATTTGGCCATATATGGCCTTATATATCAAAGAACATGACATACAGTACGAGTCAAAAGTTTGGACACACCGACTCATTCAAGGGTTTTTCTTTATTTTTACTATTTTCTACATTTTTAGAATAAAATTGAAAATATAAAAACTATGAAATAACACATGGAATCATGTAGTAACCAAAAAGCGTTAAACTAATCTAAATATATTTTAGATTCTTCAATGTCACCACCCTTTGCCTTAATGACAACTTTGCAAACTCTTGGCATTCTCTCAACCAGCTTCACCGGGAATGATTTTCCAACAGTCTTGAAGGAGTTGCCACATATGCTGAGCACTTGCTGACTGCTTTTCCTTCACACTGCGGTCCAACTCATCCCAAACCATGTCAATTGGGTGGAGGTCGGGTGATTGTGGAGGCCAGGTCATCTGATGCAGCACTCCATCACTCTCCTTCTTGGTTAAATAGCCCCTATACAGCCTGGAGGTGTGTTGGGACATTGTCCTGTTGAAAAACAACTGATAGTCCCAATAAGTGCAGAACAGATGGATGGCGTATCGCTGCAGAATGCTGTGGTAGACATGCTGGCTAAGTGTGCCTGGAATTCTAAATAAATCAGAGACAATGTCACCAGCAAAGCACCTCCACACCATCACACCTCCTCCTCCATGCTTCACGTGGGAACCATAAATACAAAGATCATCCGTTCACCTACTCTGCGTTTTTCATAGACACAGAGGCGGGAAACAAAAATCTCAAATTTGGAATCATCAGACCAAAGGACAGATTTCCACCGGTCTAATGTCCACTGCTTGTGTTTCTTGGCCCAAGCAAGTCTCTTATTATTATTGGTGTCCTTAGGTAGTGGTTTCTTTGCAGCAATTCGACCATGAAGACCTGATTCATGCAGTCTCCTCTGAACAATTGATGTTGAGATGTGTCTGTTACTTGAACTGTGTGAAGCATTTATTTGGGCTGCAATTTCTGAGGCTGATTACTCTAATGAACTTATCCTCTCCAGCAGAGGTAACTCTGGGTCTTCCTTTCCTGTGGTGTTCCTCATGAGAGCCAGTTTCATCATAGCGCTTGATGGTTTTTGCGACTGCACTTGAAGAAACTTTTAAAAATTATTTACATTTTCCAGATTGACTGACCTTCATGTCTTAAAGTATTGTTGGACTGTCATTTCTCTTTGCTTATTTAAGCTGTTCTTGCCATAATATGGACTTGGTATTTTACTAAATAGGGCTGTCTTCTGTATACCAACCCTACCTTGTCACGTCACAACACAACTGATTGGCTCAAACGTTTTAAAAAGGAAAGAATTTCCACAAATGTACTTTTAATAAGGCACACCTGTTAATTGAAATGCATTCCAGGTGACTACCTCATGAAGCTGGTTGACAGAATGCCAAGAGTGTGCAAAGCTGTCATCAAGGCAAAGGGTGTCTACTTTGAAGAAACTCAAATATAAAATATAATTTAAAAAATGTAACACTTTTTTGGTTACTATATGATTCCATATGTGTTATTTCATATTTTTGATGTCGTCACAATTTTTTTTTTGATGGCATATATATTTAAAAACAATATATACATCTCACACATAGGGATTCATTATTTTCTAATTGCATTTAGTGTTAAGGAACATTATGACTACTTTGTTGTTTCTTGTATCTACTATAGATGATACTTGCCATCTAATTTTCTATCATTTGTGATGTACAAGTTTTGAAAATGCACAGAAACCTAAGTATGAATGTTTATTTTCGTACACTATAGTTCTGTTTGCCCATAAAGTTAAATAATCACATTGTACTTATAAAACATGGTTTGGAGATTGTTGTTGTAATCAATGACTGTATAGGTTGTAATCCACTATTATTTTGGGCAGAGTCCACCAAGGATTTCCATTGGGAATTGTTTATGCCTGTTACCACCAGCAGGGGACGTGGGAGCACAGAGGTTTGTCTCCCCTCTCCTCAACAACACTCGAAGAATACGCATTGTTCTCTTAAACAGGTATGTGGTGTAAAACAGCACATTATACACTAAACAGTGCATTCGGAAAGTATTCAGACCCTTGACTTTTTCCACATTTCGTAACCTTACAGCCTTATTCTAAAATGGATTCAATTGTTTGTTTTCCTCATCAGTCTACACACAATGCCACATCATGACAAAGCGAAAACTAGTTTTTAGAAAGTATAGCAAATGTATTCAAATACATATTTACATAAATGTTCAGACCCTTTTCTATGAGACTCGAAATTGAGCCCAGGTGCATCCTGTTTCCGTAGATCATCCTTGATATGTTTCTACAACTTGATTGGAGCCCACCTGTGGTAAATTCAATTGATTGGACATGATTTGGAAAGGCACACATCTACCTATATAAGGTTCCACAGTTGACAGTGCATGTCAGAGCAAAAACCAAGAGATGAAGTTGAAGGAATTGTCCGTAGAGCTCAGAGTCAGGATTGTGTCGAGGTACAGATCTGGGGAAGGGTACCAAAAAATTTCTGCAGCATTGAAGATCCCCAAGAACACAGTGGCCTCCATCATTCTTAAATGTAAGAAGTGTGGAACCACCAAGACTCTTCCTAGAGCTGGCCACCCAGCCAAACTTAGCAATCGGGGGAGAAGGGCCTTGGTCAGGGAGGTGACCATGAACCCGATGGTCACTCTGATAGAGCTCCAGAATTCCTTTGCGGAGATGGAAGAACTTTCCAGAAGGACAACCATCTCTGCAGCACTCCACCAATCAGGCCTTTATGGTAGTGAAGGCCAGACGAAAGCCACTCCTCAGTAAAAGGCAAATGACAGCTTTCTTGGAGTTTGCCAAAATGCACCTAAAGGAGGACTCTGACCATGAGAAACAAGATTCTCTGGTCTGATGAAACCAAGATTAAACTCTTTGGCCTGAATGCCAAGCGTCACGTCTGGAGAAAACACGTCTGGAGCACCACCCCTACAGTGAAGAATGGTGGTGGCAGCATCATCCTGTGGGGATGTTTTTCCAGCGGCAGGGACTGGGAGACTAGTCAGGATCGAGGGAAAGATCAACGAAGCAAAGTACAGAGAGATCCTTGATGAAAACCTGTTCCAGAGCGCTCAGGACCTCAGCCTTCCAACAGGACAACGACCCTAAGCACACAGCTAAGACATCGCAGGAGTGGCTTCGGGACAAGTCTCTAAATGTCCTTGAGTGGCCCAGCCAAATACCGGACTTGAACTTGATCGAACATCTCTGGAGAGACCTGAAAATAGCTCTGCAGTGATGCTCCCCATCCAACCTGAGTGAGCTTGAGAGGATCTGCAGAGAAGAATGGGAGAAGCTCCCCAAATACAGATGTGCCAAGCTTGTAGAATACTCAACTCAATAAGAATACTCAACGCTGTACTCGCTGCCTAAGGTGCTTCAACAAAGTACTCAGTAAAGGGTCTGAATACTTATGTAAATGTGATTTTCCCATTTTCTATTATTTCTTTTTTTGCAAACATTATTTATAACTACTTATAAAGGCATCATAGAGCATTCATAAAGTGTGCATAAGCTCTACTTAGATGCCTCAAACAGGTAGGAAAAGTCATTATAAAGGGTGAAATAAAATGCCCTTTTATCAGGTGCTTTGCCAAATGGGCAAAAATATATGTTTTGTTTTTAAGTGGGACAATCAAAGGAATGACAAAGTGAAATAACGTCTGATGTGCAAATGAACAGCTTCTTAGTACAAAGATGGGGGAGGTAATACAAAATGGCTGACTCTTCTTACACTCAACTGATGTGGCATTGAATAGGCCTAAGTCATAGGATAAATGCATTGATTTCCCTTTGACAGCTGACGGTAAATAGTTCCTTTTGACATCCAGATGAAATATTATTGCGTTCTGAATGTACGAAACCGTATTGGCTATAAGTTGCAGTATGATATCCCTTTCATACACAGACCAAGATCCCACTAATTTACCAGGCCTGCATTTTTATACCAGCTTTTTCGTATATCTGAAAGGGGTAGGGGGTAAAAAACATGGAAAAATAAAAGTCAAGATTCTTGCATTTTCACAGACCTGTACCATAAATACAGGTATCGGGTCTGTGAATGGGTCTCTGCTTTTTGCAGGTAAATTCATTAACACTTCCATTGTTTAACACTTCCCTAATTTGAACTGCAAACAGCCCCCATGGTTAATCAACACCACCCTCTCCCCACCCCTCCCAATTTGCCAGTTACCCACTGATATGTATTAAAGGAGTAAGTGGTGAATAAGGGACTGTTTTAAAGGGGGTCATATAAACATTGCCTTGTATTTTTTTACAGGTAACATACCACATCTTCTGTTTGAAATGGGTATTACAGTGTAATACGACTCCTCTTCAGTTTCAGAGAGAGAGGACCTATTATGATTCTTTCCATTTAGTTGTAGTCTGGCCACACAGCTGATCCTCTCTTCAGCACCAGTCTTCTACGAGCCCAGCATACCCTCTGTATGGAGCTATAGACAGAGAGACATATACTATCTAGATACCAGAGACTCCGATAGAAAAATCCAAGATCAAAAGACAGTGACACACTCAGAAATAAATGCAATCATGTTTTAACCTAATGCACAAAGAAATCAAAGCATAGCTATAACATACAATTCCCACATTCCCACTAAATAAGGAAGAGCCTTCTTGAAAACAGGACACATTCTTGACTCAAGTGCAACTAATTGCTTCTTTCATCTATCTAATTAAAGGCAGAATTCTAATTCTAGTAGTTTATTTCTAGCTCATCAAGTGCCATAGCCTTTTAATCAGAACAAAAATGTGAGCATTGCATATAAATTATTTCACTAAGGGATGCTTTATGCTATGTACCTGATGATTTAGATCTTCTTCTCACTGTACAGTGTAGGATTCCTCTTGGACTGCTCCGAGGGCTAAATGACAGCTATATATGAGACGTCAGAGGACGTTGTGACAAAGCTAATCGCGAACTGATAACTCTTTCCATTTAGCTCCATTTAGGTGTGCGTGGGTGTGATGAGGTTGTTAAAATGGTGTTGAGGATCAATGGGATGTTGACGTTAGAGCAGGGATCTTTCGCAGAAGACCCCAGGATAGGTGCCATCGCACGTTGTCATGTGTGATGTTTGCGAAATGCTAACTGAAATCCCTCTGCTCTACATCGAGCAGCTATGTGTGTGGATACAGTCAGCCAGCACAGTCAGCTCAATTCCCCAGGTCTCCTAGTGATGAAATAACCCAGTTCCAAGAGGTAACCACAGCTCTCAGCCAGGCCCAAATGAGATGCTAATGTTTTAAGCAAGCCACGCTCTCGCCGGTTCTAGAAGGAGGGTATAAATCAACGGTTCTAGAAGGACGGTATGCTTTACCGGTTCTAGAAGGGTATACTTCTACAGTTCTAGAAGGGTATACCTCACCGGTTCTAAAAGGAGAGTAACCTCAATGGTTCTAGAAGGAGGGTATACCTCACTGGTTCTAGAAGGGGGGTATACCTCACCGGATCTAGGAGGGTACACTTTACCAGATCTAGAAGGGTATACGTC
The DNA here is from genome assembly GCF_002021735.2 of Oncorhynchus kisutch. Taxonomy (NCBI): domain Eukaryota; kingdom Metazoa; phylum Chordata; class Actinopteri; order Salmoniformes; family Salmonidae; genus Oncorhynchus; species Oncorhynchus kisutch. The sequence goes on along the minus strand of NC_034188.2, from coordinate 30,018,175 downwards.
ACCGGTTCTAGAAGGAGGGTATACGTCACCGGTTCTAGAAGGAGGGGATACCTCACCGGTTCTAGAAGGAGGGAATACCTCATTGGTTCTATAAGGGGGGTATACTTCACCAGTTGTAGATGGAGGGTATACCTCACTGGTTCTAGAAGGAGGGTATACCTTACCGGTTCTAGAAGGAGGGTATACCTCACCGGTTCTGGAAGGAGGGTATACCTCACCAGTTCTAGAAGGAGGGTATAGCTCACCGGTTCTGGAAGGAGGGTATACCTCACCGGTTCTGGAAGGAGGGTATACCTCACCGGTTCTGGAAGGAAGGTATACCTCACCGGTTCTTCACCGGTTCTGGAAGGAGGGTATACCTCACCGGTTCTGGAAGGAGGGTATACCTCACCAGTTCTGGAATGAGGGTATACCTCACCGGTTCTGGAAGGAGGGTATACCTCACCAGTTCTAGAAGGAGGGTAAACCTCACCGGTTCTGGAAGGAGGGTATACCTCAGTTGTTCTAGAAGGAGCGTACCTCACTGGTTCTAGGACGAGGGTATACCATAACAGTTCCAGAAGGCGTGTATACCTCACTGGTTCTAGAAGGATATACCTCACCGGTTCTAGGAGAGTATACCTCGCTGGTTCTAGAAAGGTATACCTCACTGGTTCTAGGAGTGTATACACCACCGGCTCTAGGAGTGTATACATCACCGGTTCTAGAATGAGGGTATACCTCACCAGTTCTAGAAGTGTGTATACCTCATCGGTTCTAGAAGTGTATACCTCACCGCTTCTAGAAGTAGGGAATACCTCACCGGTTATAGGAGGGTATAACTCACCGGTTCTAGAAGGGTATACCTCACCAGTTCTAGAAGGGTATACCTAACCGGTTATAGAAGTGTATACCCCGCTGGTTCTAGGAGTGTATACATCATTGGTCCTAGAAGCAGGATATAACTCACTAGTTCTGTAAGCAGGATATACCTCACTGGTTCTAGAAGAAAGGTGTACCTCACCGGTCCTAGAAGGAGGGTATACCTCACCGGTTCTTGAAGAATATACCTCACCAGTCCGAGAAGGAGTGTATACCTCACCGGTTCTAAAAGAGGTGTATACCTCACCGGTTCTATATGGAGGGTATACCTCAACGGTTCTATATGAGAGTATACCTCAACGGTTCTATAAGAAGAGTATGCCTCACTGGTTCTGTAAGCAGGATATACCTCACTGGTTCTAGAAGAAAGGTGTACCTCACCGGTCCTAGAAGGAGGGTATACCTCACCGGTCCTAGAAGGAGTGTATACCTCACCGGTTCTAAAAGAAGTGTATACCTCACCGGTTCTATATGAGAGTATACCTCAACGGTTCTATAAGAAGAGTATGCCTCAATGGTTCCGGAAGGAGGGTATACCTCACCGGTTCCGAAAGGAGGGTATACCTCACTGGTTCCGGAAGGAGGGTATACCTCACCGGTTCCGGAACGAGGGTATACCCCACTGGTTCCGGAAGGAGGGTATACCTCACCCGTTCCGGAAGGGTGTACCTCACCGGTTCTAGAAGTATATACATCATTGGTTCTAGAAGCGTATACCTCACCGGTCCTAGAAGCTGGATATACCTCACTGGTTTTGTAAGCAGGATATACCTCACTGGTTCTAGAAGAAAGGTGTACCTCACCGTTCCTAGAAGGAGGGTATACCTCACCGGTCCTAGAAGGAGGGTATACTTCACCGGTTCTTGAAAAATATACCTCACCAGTCCTAGAAAGAGTGTATACCTCACCGGTTCTAAAAGAGGTGTATACCTCACCGATTCTATATGAGGGTATACCTCAACGGTTCTATAAGAAGAGTATACCTCATTGGTTCTGGAAGGAGGGTATACCTCACCGGTTCTAGAAGGAGGGTATACCTCACCGGTTCTAGAAGGAGGGTATACCTCACCGGTTCTAGAAGGAGGGTATACCTCATTGGTTCTAGAAGGAGGGTATACCTCACCTGTTCTAGAAGGAGGGTATACCTCACCGGTTCTAGAAGGGTATACCTCACCATTTTTAGAAAGGTATACCTCACCGGATTTAGAAGGAAGGTATACCTTACCGGTTATAGACGGAGGGTATACCTCACCGGTTCTATAAGGAGGGTTTACCTCAACGGTTCTATAAGAAGGGTATACCTCAGTGGTTCAAGAAGGGTATACTTTACCGGTTGTAGAAGGGTATACCTCAACAGTTCTAGGAGAGTATACCTCACCGGTTCTAGAAGGAGGGTATACCTCACTGGTTCTAGAAGGAGGGTTTACCTCAATAGTTCTATAAGAAGGGTATACCTCAGTGGTTCAAGAAGGTATACCTCACCGGTTCAAGAAGGAGGGTATACCTCACTGGTTCTAGAAGGTTTTACCTCACGGGTTCTAGGAGTGTATACATCACCAGTTCTAGAAGGAGGGTATACCTCACCGGTTCTAGAAGGAGGGTATACCTCACCGGTTCTAGAAGGAGGGTATACCTCACCGGTTCTAGAAGGAGGGTATACCTCACCGGTTCTAGAAGGATGGTATACCTCACTGGTTCGAGAATGGTATACCTCAACTGCTTTAGAAGGGTATACCTCACTGGTTCTAGAAAGGTATACCTCACTGGTTCTAGGAGTGTATACTTCACCGGTTCAAAAGGGTATACCTCACCGGTTCTAGAAGGATGGTATACCTCATCGGTTCTAGGAGTGTATACATCACCGGTTCTAGAACGGTATACCTCACCGGTTATAGAAGGGTGTACCTCACCGGTTATAGAAGGATGGTATACCTCACCGGTTCTAGAAGGATGGTATACCTCACCGGTTCTAGAAGGGTATACCTCACCGGTTCTAGAAGGAAGGTGATACCTCACCGGTTTTATGAGGGTATACCTCACCGGTTCTAGAAGGAAGGTAATACCTCACCGGTTTTATGAGGGTATACCTCACTGGTTCTAGAAGGAGGGTATACCTCAAATGCAACTAATAATAGTGCATCTATTGTTCGATCTTTACTTGGAATTACATATGATGTACTTTAAATATAAGATGAAATATATCAGTCAATGGGAACTCTGTGGAAAAAAAGGAGAACAAAAACCGTATGGAGAAGTAAAACAAAGTGCTAAATATGCCGACTACAGATCTAAGGAATGCAGCAGCTATTACGTAAATTATTTGGGAAGAGTAACGGCACCGAAGATGAAGTAACTGAGTTTGTAAACTGACTGAAAGGAAGTATGTTCTCTCTCAAGCATGCCGGCCTAATTATTTCCAACCCTTACTTGTCTAAATAGGCTTCGTAAACAAAAGTGCCAGTGACTTGAATTGTTCAAAAGAAATCCTCAAAAAGGGAGTGGAATTATCAAAAACCGCTGTTTCATAACTCAATGGGTACTAAATCTTCAGTGTTCACACAGGCGTGAGGGAGAATGTTAAACAATCAAAACACGATCTCCTGTTTCAATAATACACAGTTTAATACACAGTTTATACAGAGAGACTCGTGCTTTTATTTCAAGCTGGCCTGACTACCATTATGTTCTCCTGTCTAGTCTACCCAACAAAGCCATTGGTCAACTGCACAACATAAAAAATGCTGCAGCACAGGTACTGACTAAGACCAAACTGAGACACCAGTTTTTAAATCAATCCACGATTGGGCACCCCAATACATGTTCGACACACATTTTAGTTATGTACCCAGTAGGTCCCTGAGGTCCTCTGACACTGGCCTTTTAACTATCCCAAAGCCTAGAACCAAGAGGCATGGAGAGACAGCCTTTAGTTACTATGCCCCCAGACCCTAGAATAGCCTGCTAGAGAACCTGAGGGGAGCCAAAACTGTGGGCATGTTTAACAGGGATCTTGAAAAACATACCTTTTTAGCTGTGCTTTTCATTAGGGTGATTTTTAGTCTTTCAGTTTTTATTACTCTTGTGTTTTATCCTCTGATGTTTGTTGTGTAGTAAATATTTCTGTTTTTTTTTAATAGTTTTTTTTTATTTCTGTTTTTTTCCTGTGAAGTGCGTTGCGTTACATCCATGTCTGAAATGTGCTATATAAATCAAGTTTGATTTGATGTCAGTGGCTTCACTTTGCCTCTGGCATCATGCTCGTATGTGTGTATTAACAGTGTCCCACACTTTTACACATATGTATTACTGTGTTTGCCAATTCACTGATTGATATAACTTCTCTTCAGAGAAGATGTGCAGATCATGTTGCGATGTGTCTTTAAACTAACCATAAGTACAGAAAATACAGAGCGGAGATAGCCGCTGGAAAATTATTTAAATTGATTTATTTAACCTTTATTTAACCAGGAAGGCTAGTTAAGAACGCGACCTGGCCAAGATAAAGCAAAGCAGTTCGACACATACAACACAGAGTTACACATGGAATAAACAAACGTACAGTCAATAATACAGTAGAAAAAGTCTATATACAGCGTGTGCCAATGAATAAGATAAGGGAGGTAATGCAATAAATATGCCATGGTGGCGAAGTAATTACAATATACCAATTAAACACTGGAGTGAGGAGTGATAGATGTGCAGTAGATGGATGTGCAAGTAGAGATACTGGGGTGCAAAGGAGCAAGATAAATAAATACAGTATTTTTATTTTTTTTTACCTTTATTTAACCAGGCAAGTCAATTAAGAACACATTCTTATTTTCAATGACGGCCTGGGAACAGTGGGTTAACTGCCTGTTCAGTGGCAGAACGACAGATTTGTACCTTGTCAGCTCGGGGGTTTGAACTCGCAACCTTCCGGTTACTAGTCCAACGCTCTAACCACTAGGCTACGCTGCCGGGGATGAGGTAGTTGGATGGGCTATTTACAGATGGGCTATGAACAGGTGCAGTGATCTGTGAGCTGCTCTGACAGCTGGTGCTTAAAGCTAGTGAGGGAGATATGAGTCTCCAGCTTCAGTGATTTTTGCAGTTCGTTCCAGTCATTGGCAGCAGAGAACTGGAAGGAAAGGTGGCCAAAAGGAGGAATTGGCTTTGGGGGTGACCAGTGAGATATACCTGCTGGAGCGCGTGCTACGGGTGGGTGCTGCTATGGTGACCAGTGAGCTGAGATAAGGCGGGGCTTTACCTAGCAAGACTTGTAGATGACCTGGAGCCAGTGGGTTTGGCAACGAGTATGAAGCGAGGGCCAGCCAACGAGAGCGTACAGGTCGCAGTTTTACGAGGGTATGTTTGGCAACATGAGTGAAGGATGCTTTGATGTGAAATAGGAAGCTGATGTTTGGGGAGCTGAGCTACAGAAGGTCATATGGGTCTGCTAATACAGGGCTAGTAAAGGCCCAGTGCACTACTTTAGTGATTTTTAAAGGTTTTTATTATTTATATATTTTTTTAATTCAGATTTTTCAGGGGATGCTGCAGCACCTTCAGCACCACTACTTCCCACGGCTATGGAGGAAAATGGTAGGATAGATTCTGTTCTGTCTTAATCAACAAAGCGGTAGGAGGTTTCTATAGAAACAATTATATTTTTGTCTTCCTCATTTGCATTATTCATTGTGCCACAGATTTATTTCTAATGAACACGTCACAATTTACATTTGCATTAGATTCGGATCTCTCACAACTTCCATTATGTATCTTTTTCACGAAAATACAATATATACCAAACAACCCCAACCTCAAGGTTATCGTCAAGGTTACCAACCACTAAACTTCCCTTCGTGTGACTTGTTAGCTAACCACAATGGGATGCGGCAGTGACTTGATACTGTATCTGTCAAACCAATGGGGATTTTGTACTTCGTCACCGTAAATAAGTTATCTTTTTGAGGGGGACAAATGAATATTTTGAAACCCCTCCCAGTTACGCAGGCCAATTGCGTAATTCTGTCACTTACATAACAGGCAGAATAACATCTGTCATTCACAACGTCAGTAATGCAGGTTGATGGTAATGTCACCGATATGGGTGTGGAGCTAGGGATGAGTGCTAATTACCACAGCTATATCCCCCTCTAATAACGGGCTAGAGGAGCTCTATGAAATACACTCTGTTCTTCCACAGGGGAATGGATTTTTGATCCTCCACCCAATCAATATCATCTAAAACACAGTATTCCCTAGGAGTCAAGATTTAAAAAGACCAAGGCATATATTATGATTTTATAAGTCATTGGAATGAAGGATATGGGAAAACTTTGCAGCTTTAAAAGTTGTTCATGGAAAGTAGAATAAGGAGGAGAGATCTGTATCATACTGCCTGGCTGCATGGAATTGTGATCGACCCAGAAATAGGGGCACGTTACCCATAAGGACTTGTGTGCCGTGTCACCTCATGGGAAAATGACTCGGTTTTTAGAACTGGAATGTGCTAGAGAGAACCAGCAGACACTGGAGATCTCATTACCATATCATAGCACATGTCCGATAAAAGGTTACACTACCTTATTGATCGCCCAAAAGATGAAGGGACAGTCCACTCCTTTCCCTCTCTCTCTTCTAAATCCACTAGCTACCTGGCTTCCTCAAAGGAAGACTTTTTACTGCTTACCCTCTCCCATGCCCCCTCATACTCCCTGCCCTGTGGCTACAGATATCCTAAGGCTATCTCCCAAACTTCAGAAGTGCCAAAATGGCACGAGACGACATTGCTAGTTCCGGCCCTGAGCCATTTGCTCTATGCGCGCATCATGATTTAGCGTATTATTTTTGGTGAGGAGTGGACAGATAAAACAACCAAAGGGCCTCTGAGATTGTTCTAAACCGTCTCAACTGTGCATCCTTGGCTTCCCCTTTGAACCTCTCCGTCTCGGGCCTACACTGTAGGGTCAACACCAGACCAAATCCCATTCGTGCTCTCCATTAATGCAACAGCCTGAAACCAACATATCATCACAGTTCCAGAAGCTTGCTCTAACTGTAATTGAAATGGCCCAACGGGAATTCCTTGGTTCTGGTTGCCCCTTCATGCCCTATTCCCCACCCTCCATCTATCACTGTATCCCTGGTGCTCTTGTAACGAGGAGGGGTTAACAGCGAGGTCGCCGCGCCCATGCGTAGTTACTGCCTCCTGAACAGTGGCCCCTCAGTTCCTTTGCATGTGTACATATGACGCCAGCAGAAAACCGGCATACAGTGTCATGTCAAGTACATATTCATTTAGCTGCCAGGTGCCAAGGATTGTTAGCTCGAGAGCTGTGCTCAGCAAATGGATGTACTTCAATGGGGATGTGATCAGAAACCCCATCCTTCCTTCAGATGTCGAGTTCACAGGTTTGATTACACAGCCCCCTCGCGACGCATCCTGCTACAGATAAAATTAAACACTCGCGATTACAAACGGCTTTGAAATACCCTGGACCAAGATCAATGTCATCCCTTATTTAAGCTCATCCTCAAAAGATGGAGATTTGAGGATTCATACACAAAGTATTCAAACGCTATATCGCACAGCAGCCACAAATTGTTACTAATGAAATGTGATGGTGTTAAGAGACAGTAAAGACAACAGCCGCTTAAGGTCTCCTGGTGCTGTGTTTGTCAAATCTAAGGGATTCTTCTCTTTGGGCGTTTTGATCAAAGCCTCTTTAACATTCTTTCACAAGTGCTCAACATGCATTCAGTGTAATGTAAATCATTAAGCAATGACATTAAAAAATAACATCTAAGTTCTCATAGATAATAACCAGCCATGATGAAGCGCATATACACGGAAATAGGCAAAGATTTCTGCTCCAATGTGCTGTTTTAAGCATATTCATCTGCCTCTTCACATACATGAAAGCTGCCAGTTGCCCTTGCCAAGAAGTGGAGGACATTAAGGCAAGCGTCCTAGTTGATCTCTGATGACAAGGATCTGGATGAGAGATCATAGGCAAGGGGGCGAAAGCTGTGGTCATCCCCCTGAAAGGATGGCATTTCTCCTCGTGGGTCTTGGGCTTGCTAGATGTTGCCCCATCTTCAAACAGCACTAAAGAAAACCTTAGAGATGTGGATTTGGAAAGATACACAAAGGATTCAGTATGCTTCCCTTCGGAACACATATGCATCCTGTCATGAGAAAACCATTGTCAGCCGTATGGGCAAACTCCTGAGCTGATTGGCTCGAAAGAGACCTTTAAAGCCTTCATTGCTGCCCAGAGACTGGCTTATCAAAAAACTGTCCGAAATATCTCTTATGTAAGGCATGGATAATGAATGAAAGAAAAAAAAACAGCTTTTTTTAGAACCATCCACAGGGGTTCATTGAAATGCATCAAAAGACAAAAACGCATCAGATACCGAGATGGGCGTGGTCTTTAGCTTCTCCCAGATCCATCTCTCCCATTTTTTTCCCAACGATAGCCTTTTTTGGGTAAAAGTCTTCTACAAAAAATCTGTGAGCGCTGTATGTTGGGGGGCTTGGGCTTTAGTTGACAGTGGAGCCCCAATTGCGAAGTGTGAATAGAGGGCTGTTTTAATAAGCCTGGTACCGGCTGAGCTACACAGGGGGGCTGGCACCAGAAAACTGCACTGCAGATGAAGATGAGAGAGAAATCCAAGGGATCAGTCTGGCCACATCAGAAGATCAGCGCTCATGGGGATTTCTGATTTCTGATTCTGCATTTCGCTGCGAGAAATATTACGCTTTTACACACTCGGTTGTCATCATTGCATTGTCTTACATAAGAGTCCTGCCACTGCTGGTGTGGTTCGTTTGAACGCTTGTTAATTGTCAAGTTGTCAACGGAACATAGAGGACATGAAACAGATTACCTTGTGAATGTTCTTTGAAAACATGTCCCACAACTCAATGGTACTCTCCACGAGTAACATCTTCCTCTGACACCCGTGTTTCATCCCTCTGATTGCCTACTGCACCACCTGACCTTTTAGAATCCATGTTGGGTTCGTCTTCACCATCACTCTCATCACACACTGTTAGCATCAGAGTTGCGTCTGTGCCAAGCCCCTCTGAGCCCCACGTGCTCCATTTGGAGAGAGATGAACACAACATTGAAATAAAGAAGACGGAGGCGCAGCTGCATCCAGTTTATCATGTAAAGGGCTGCAGTTTCCCGTGGCGAGAGGTAAGGACCAGAGAGAACCTCAAATGGGGGCATAGATAAGTGAAGCTTCATATATGGTGGGGGAATATAGTGGAGGACACTATAGCTACCACAGGACCACACTGGCGAGTATGAAGAGATTAGGGGGCCAGTGTGAAGAAGTCATGGAGGGTAGCCAAGAGCAGAGGGAGAGAGACAGATGAGAGAGAAAGGAGAGGAGACGGCGAAAAAGGAGGGGGAGGGCAGGGATGGATGAAAAGAAACCGAGTTAGGGAGCAACAACACTACCGGCTTGACCTGGAGAAGATGGATCCAATTAAAATCACACTTGGTCGGCCTTATCACCGCCCCCTCGCCATGCTGACGCAGTGCCACACTAGTCGGCCTAGCATGGTTTCTATACCATAGCAGTGGGGAGGGGAGTGCGCACGTGTGGGGGCCACACGTCCCATGCAGGTTACATAAAATGTCTTAAACGGCGGTTGGCGATGACACATCTCGGCCAAAGATCCGGTGTGACAATGCGGCCCACCCTCTGGCACACTGGTGGGAATCTGGCCCTGTATATGAAAAGAGAGATCGGCACAGCGGATAGGCTGAGTGTGACGGTGATTCAACGGATTCCAAGGTGAAACCGACATATTCACAGGAATTTGAACGTTACATTAGCAGCCGAAAAAAGGGCAGCTGATTCTTGTTGCTAGGCAGAGAAGCAAAATAAAGATGGAGGACACTGAACGGCAGACTGGGAAGATAGGGTCCTATCATGCAGTACCAGTGATTAACAGGGGGAGCGGCAGGGGCAGGGGTGTGGTAGGGCTGATTGGTTATGGAATATTGCCATTGCTTTGTCAGGGAAAAGAATATAGAGCTGGATCTGTGAGAGCTTTCTGCACAGATGAATTGTTGATATTAGGGAAAAGACATCTAATTTCAGGGTGTTCAGCTCTGGCCTTCCTATGTACACATCATCACTGCGCTTGCATAACACATCAAATGGAGAAATAGATTTCCCCATGCAAACAGAGACATTTTCTAGGGCAGTTATATGCACAATCGAATGACTGTTTTCCCCAAAATGTTTTCTGAGAGCAGATTTACTGACTTGGGAGGAAGATAAAAAATAAATCATAGTCATGACATAATGGATGTCAGATAACCTTCACAAGGATAATAGCTGAGGTTTGGATAGGATAATTTTTATGGAGGAAGGAAATATGAAATAACCTCACTAACCTGCAACACGTCTCAGACAGACCCTAATCTGAGAACTAATATTGGCAGTATCCAATCAGACAAAGTCCTTAGACAAACATTTCATTTTTTGTGATATTTGATTGCATGGGCAACAAAAGTAAATTGAACTCAAAAAGATTGAAATCTTGGATAAATTGTAAATTGTTGATGACTTTCTGAAACTTCCATCATGTTGATACGTATGTTGAAGTAATGCAGAAAAAATATTGAGTTTATTTTAAAAAATGCCTGGTGGGATGTCTCTTCAATCAGACAATCTCAATAAAATGAATACATACTAAAATAGTGTGTTTATTCATGACTAATGCCCAGTAGTATTGTTTTATTGTTATTTCATCATATCAATGTTATTATGTTGCATCAATGTTGCATCAATGTTGCTGTTTGATTCAATTGATTGAACAAAGTCATCGACATACACCGTTCAATTACATACACCGTTCAATTACATACACCGTTCATTTTCACAATTTCACAGAATTAGGCCAACCTCATAGTGTTTAAATATACACTACTGTTCAAAAGTTTGGGGTCACTTAGAAATGTCCTTGTTTTTGAAAGAAAAGCACATTTTCTGTCCATTAAAATAACATCAAATTGATCAGAAATACAGTGTAGACATTGTTAATGTTGTAAATTACTATTGTAGCTGGAAACTGCAGATTTTCTATGTAATATCTACATAGGCGTACAGAGGCCCATTATCAGCAACCATCATTCCTGTGTTCCAATGGCACGTTGTGTTAGCTAATCCAGGTTTATCATTTTAAAAGGCTAATTAATTCATTAGAAAACCCTTTTGCAATTATGTTAACACAGCTGAAAACTGTTGTGCTGATAAAGAAGCAGTAAAACTGGCCTTCTTTAGACTAGTTGAGTATCTGGAGCATCAGAATTTGTGGGTTCGATTACAGGCTCAAAATGGCCAGAAACAAAGAACTTTCTTCTGAAACTCGTCAGTCTATTCTTGTTCTGAGAAATGAAGGCTATTCCATGCGAGAAATGGCCAAGAAACTGAAGATCTGGTACAACGCTGTGTACTACTCCCTTCACAGAACAGCGCAAACTGGCTCTAACCAGAATATAATGAGGAGTGGGAGGCCCCGGTGCATAAATGAGCATGAGGACAAGTACATTACAGTGTTTAGTTTGAGAAACAGACACCTCACAAGTCCTCAACTAGCAGCTTCATTAAATAGTACCCGCAAAACACCCGTCTCAACGTAAATAGTGAAGAGGCGACTCCGGGATGCTGACCTTCTGATTGTATGCGTCTTTGTGTGTGGAGTAAAGGTGGTCCAGAGTTATTTTTCCTCTGGTTGCATATGTAATATGCTGATAGAAATTTGCAATAAAGTCCCCGGCTACTAGGAGTGCCGCCTCTGGGTGAGTGTTTTCTTGCTTGCTTATGGCGGAATACAGCTCATTCAATGCTGTCTTAGTGCCAGCCTCTGACTGTGGTGGTATGTAAACAGATACAAAGAATACAGATGAAAATTCTCTCGGTAGGTAGTGTGGTCTACAGCTTATCATGTGATACTCTACCTCAGGCGAGCAATAGCTCGAGACTTCCTTGGATATCTTGCACCAGCTGTTGTTTACAAAAATACATAGACCGCTGCCCCTTGTCTTACCAGATGCCGCTGTTCTATCCTGCCGGTACATCGTATGTTGATGTTGTCATCGTTCAGCCATGACTCCATGAAGCATAAGATGCTACAGTTTTTAATGACCTGTTGGTAGTTTAATTTCCTGCGTAACTCATCGATTTTACTGTCCAAAGATTGCACCTTTACTAGCAGAATGGAGGGAAGTGGGGGTTTATTCGATCGCCTACAAATTCTCAGAAGGCAGCCCGACCTTCGGCCCCTCTTTCTCCACCTCCTCTTCACGCAGATCACGGGGATCGGGGCCTGTTCTCGAGGAAGCAGTGTATCCTTCGCGTCGGGCTCGGCAGAGTCGTGAAAGGAAAAATAGAATTCTGCTAGTCTGTGGTGAGTAATCGCATTCCTGATGTCTAGAAGTTATTTTCGGTCATAAGAGACGGTAACATTATGTACAAAATAAGTAAAAAAATAAGTTACAAACAACAAATAAACTAACATAAAATACACAATCGGCTGGGGGCACGTAAAACGTCTGCCATCTTCTCCGGCGCCATCTTACTTATTTACACAGGAAATCACGTTTTTTACTGCACTGGGCCTTTAAACAATATGGTTTCAAGGTTTGGTTGACATCAAATTAAATTCACGTTGACAACTCAATCAAACATTAATCAAACTGAACGTTGATCTGACGTCTTTGCACGGTGGATGATGACTCATGAAGCAAGCACACACACTAGCTGTTGATAAAGTTCATCTAAATTAAGGGAACTAGACCTAACGATCTTATGAGGTTCTGGAAGGAATAGGTGATGAGGTTCTGGAAGGAATAGGTGTGTCTCTCCCTTCTTTCTAATCCTCATCTTGTTTTTTGATTGCACCTCATCTCACGTTGGTTGAAATGCCTTCTACTCCTCTCCAATCTGAGGTTCAGACAATTTTATCATCTCTTATTAAATATTACAGTTCTTTTATGAGAGGTTTCTGAAAGAGGGCAACACTAAACATCAACAAGTTCTTGCAAATTATAGGATCCGCAATCAAATGTCTACTCTCTCAAAAAGCAAATGAATAAGGGAATCCTTGTGGTGTGACTGGCGGATGACTTCTCAGACAGATGGCTTGGGTCTCTGACCCGCTCGTTATTTATTTCCCTGGGCCGACATAGAGGGCAAACACCCAACCGTGGTCTAACTCAGTGGGATTTGCAAAATACACCATCAAAACATCCTGCCTTCTCTAAAGAGGCGTCCTCATGAATATCGTGTACGACATACACTAATACGACACACTTCAGTTTACATGAAAGCCCTAACATGCTTATCACCTTTTGCAGCATCCGGAAAAGTGCTACCTCGTGAGGAAATTGACTATGTGTGCTGAGCTGCTGTTGTTGCCGATGGGTGCTGCAGTCAAAGCAGGCAGGGAAAAAACAGTTTAGGAGGTGGAGAACTCAAATACATGATAGGACACACAGCTTGTGCAGCCGTGTCTATTGATATCAAGAGGCTGCAGGTGATGGGCCTCAATATTTTTTTGGTTACCTTTTATTTAACTAGGCAAGTCAGTTAAGAAAAAAAGTATTATTTACAATGATGGCCTACCCCGGACGACACTGGGCCAAATGTGCGCCCCCTTATGGGACTCCCAATCATGGCCGGTTGTGATACAGCCTGGAATCAATCCAGGGTCTGTAGTGACACCGCTTGTACTGAGATGCAGTGCCTTAGACCCGCTGTGCCACTCAGGAGCCTGCATATAACTAAGAACAAGAACACAAAGCAGACAGTCAGTCAGGCATTCTGAGCTGTAACCATGACATTGCTGTAGGCCATGACATCATCATTTTAAAAACATTCTGGGAGAAAGAAAATCAACAATGAACTTGTTTCAGTTTAACTTGGGAAAAAAAAATGTTCCACGACATTGGTTCTCTTTCATCAGCAGAACATTACTTTAGAATAAATCTGTAAAGATATTTGTTGTGACAATAATGACAACCCTTCTGACCTATCAAACTTTCAGAATGACACAAGTATATTGTAGCCCAGCTTTGCACATCAGAGGTAGAGTATAGCATGTACGGGGAACACAAAATGGTTTGAAAAACACTATTTTAGCCTCGTTCTATTTTTCCAAAATCGTATAAGGCCCTGTCAGATACTGTCCCGACTTACCACACTCCGACATATCTATGTTGCTGACTAAACTAAATCACTGCTGTCCCCTTAATACCACAGAGTGGATTCCTAGAAACTGAACAGTTGTGAAGTAAAAGTATGGAATGGCAGACTCATAGTGTGGTACACCAAAATGGTCTCCTCAACCATAAACTGTCTACACAAGTTTATTTTACTGCAGTAAAACACATCCATACTTTCTTAGAAAAAAAGGGTTCCAAAGGGTTCTTTGGCCGTCTTCATAGGAAAACCCTTTTTGGTTCCAGGTAGGATCTAAATGGAACCGAAAAAGGTTCTTCAAAGGGTTATCCTATGTGGACAGCCGAAGAACCCTTTTAGGTTGTTGATAGCACCTTTTTTCACAGGGTATGATATGATCATGTTAAAGCACCAATGAGGTCATCAGTGTGGAGTGACTTTCATCGGGTGGCATGGCTACTGTACACTGACCCCCTTTCTCCAGTCAGACAAGTGGACATGGACACTTATTGCAGCCATCATTTTCAGCCTGTCACAAATATGCGCCTAGTTAGCTGTGCTGAATTCTGTGGCCACTGCTTTTCCAGCATCTCTCCCTTTTAACTAGACTGTAATGATTTGTGCCTGAGGCTCCATCTTTGACCGTGGGAATTGGATGTGTAAACTATGAATGAGTTATATTATAGTAATAACTGTCCAGGGATGAAATCTGCGGTTTTAACAGTACTAGACTATGAATCATTAGAGGCACTGAGTTCAGACATAGCAGAGAGGGTGGCAGGTAGCCTAGTGGTTAGAGCATTGGGCCAGTAATTAATTAAAAGGTTGCTGGATCGAATCCCCGAGCTGACAATATAAAAATCTGTTGTTCTGCCCTTGAATGAGGCAGTTAACCCACTGTTCCCCAGTAGGCCAGCATTGTAAATAAGAATTTGTTCTTAACTGACTTGCCTAGTTCAATAAAAAGACAGACAGGCATGATGTATGGAATAGATGGCAGTAGGCCGCTGTACTAGGATCTGTCTGTGTTACTGTAATAACTGTGCTATGATCTGTCTGTGTTACTGTAATATCTGTGCTAGGACCTGTCTGTTTTACTGTAATATCTGTGCTATGATCTCTCTGTGTTACTGTAATATCTGTACTATTATCTGTCGGTGTTACTGTAATATATGTCCTAGGATGTCTATGTTACTGTAATATCTGTACCAGGATCTGTCTGCTTTACTGTAATATATGGAATAGGATCTATCTGTATTACTGTAATACAGATAATGTAATAGTTGTACTCAGATCTGTATGTGTTACTGTAATATATATGTCTGGTTACTGTAATATCTGTGCTAGGATCTGTTTATGTTACTGTAAAACATGTAGTAGGAGCTGTCTGTGTTACTGTAATATCTGTGCTAGTATCTGTTTATGTTACTGTAAAACATGTAGTAGGAGCTGTCTCTTTTACAGTAATATCTCTGTGTTACTGTAATATCTGTACTATGAGCTGTCTGTTTTACTGTAATATCTGTACCAGGATCTGTCTGCTTTACTGTCATATCAGTAGGATCTGTCTGTTACTGTAATATATGGAATAGGATATATCTGTATTACTGTAATACAGATAATGTAATAGTTGTACTCAGATCTGTATGTGTTACTGTAATATATATGTCTGGTTACTGTAATATCTGTGCTAGTATCTGTTTATGTTACTGTAAAACATGTAGTAGGAGCTGTCTCTTTTACAGTAATATCTCTGTGTTACTGTAATATCTGTACTAGGATCTGTCTGTGTTGCTGTAATATCTGTACTAGGATCTGTCTGTGTTGCTGTAATATCTGTGCTAGTATCTGTTTATGTTACTGTAAAACATGTAGTAGGAGCTGTCTCTTTTACAGTAATATCTCTGTGTTACTGTAATATCTGTACTATGAGCTGTCTGTTTTACTGTAATATCTGTACTAGGATCTGTCTGTGTTGCTGTAATATCTGTACTATAATCTGTATGTTTTATTTTAATATCTGTACTAGAATTAGTGATATCTAGGGCTCGCTTTCTCTATAATATCAAAGAAATCATTGTTCACAAACGGATTTAACACTGACGCAAGTACACTGTGATATGAGTCGGATCAAACATCTGAATGGCTTTCTCCAAGACTGGAATTCAGACAAAAATGCATAGCAAACACCCACAATGAAACAACGGTTTAGGCCTGTGCAGTCTGCTTACACTTGGATATCAACTGCTTACAGTGATGAAAACCATGGGCAGAAACATATAGCACAATAAACGTTGTTTTATAAGTCAATTGCAAATAGTAGAAGGTAATGTTATAATGATGTATTATCCCTGTGCTATTCTCCTGCAGTGCACTTTTGATTAAATTTCACTTTAGTTCCAAAGGTCCTGTAAGTAAACAGGGCCATTCATTTTGCTGTACAAATCACTACATTTCAAAACATCAGCGAACTGGTCAAATAATCAAACATTTCACAGTTTGACACAGATAGGCAATAGCATTAAATAATAAAATGTAAGGAAGATATTTGTCAGACTCAACCTGGCAGCATGATAGGTCAGTTAGGAAATGTAAATATTAGTAAAATATAGTTCATCACCAAGCAAGCAACCTTCACCGAGGCCCACAACCTTGAAAATGGGTACCTTTGGATAATGTGCTCTTGCATGCACCGAGGTGGAGAGTGTGACCCACATTTGAGAAAAACTATATTGTGATAAATGGAATTGAGAAATGGGCCAGACAATCGCACAGCTATGACTGTGGCAAATACGCACGCCCTAATGTAGACCAGGTGCCGCTATGATTTCTAGGATATCAACTGCCTACACTGCGATCAATAATGGCTTTCCCGTGCGCCATCACTGTGCGTCACCATGGGCCAAGACAGCACCCAACTTGTCATCAATACCACTGTTTGTTTGCCCTAAATAGCACAGAAACCGAAATTTGCTAAAACATTCAATGATGTTGCCTATTGACCTCGATTTCCGCTTGATTTCGGTGCTCCATATCAAATGAAACCCGTCAACTGTCAAGATCGCAAGGATTTGGTGTGAATCTTGATTCATGTCTTATTAAGTGTGCACTCCTGATAGCATTTTACAAATGAAATTGAGAGTATATGGGCCCATGTATAACACGTCGGCCACCTCGCGGTCGGCTATTTTAGGTTAACCAAGATGTTCAGAGTTCAGTGCAGGCTTATACAGAATTCAATGTATTGCATGAAATGATCATTCAATTCCAAGAAACATATGTATGAAGTGCTAAGTACATTTCAAGTCATCTGAACCAATGCACGGATATAGTAACACTGAAATAAACAAAGCGCGTTGAGTGTGCACTCCTGATAGCATTTTACAAATGAAATTGAGAGTATATGGGCCCATGTATAACACGTCGGCCACCTCGCGGTCGGCTATTTTAGGTTAACCAAGATGTTCAGAGTTCAGTGCAGGCTTATACAGAATTCAATGTATTGCATTAAATGATCATTCAATTCCAAGAAACATATGTATGAAGTGCTAAGTACATTTCAAGTCATCTGAACCAATGCACGGATATAGTAACACTGAAATACTGAGTCTGTGAGGAGTCACTGTGGTACTATAGCACATTTTCTTTGACAATGCATTGGGCTTAATCACAGAGCCTGATCAAAGAGAATATACTTCAATTAAATCGTGAATGCATAATTCATTTTACAGCATGTACAGTATAATTGTAATTAAACATGTAAATTCTTATCGAGAATACCGTCGATTGTGTTCTCAACTGATGCCGGGAAAAAAACAATTTTACACAAAGATTCATAAAATATCAATATACGAAGAACGAATGTTAGTGTATGCTGAGGAGATAGGGTGTAGGCGGAGAGGCGGATCATTGCTTCATACACTATATTCTACACTCCACTCTTCTTGGAACAGAGCAAATCAGCTGAAAAGCTTTATAGGCCTAACGCACCTTGCTTTCATCTGATGTTAAATCATGATATTTAACAAATTAGTGTTATAATGACTATAATGATATGTTCAGTTATGATACAAATCATAGCATGTCATAATTGGTTATCTTGTTATTTGGCCTCTTTAATTAAACTTGACGAGAAATAATACGTTTTCAATCATATTTTATTTCCAAGTTCTGCCTTACATTAAACACGACATAAGTAATGCACGTTTCTATGCTTTCCCACAATACAATACAGTAACATTCCACGAAGACCCAGTCCTTTATATATACTGGTATAGCCTTCCAAGCAACAATACAAGTATAGTTCCTTCTATATCACGTTTGCTACATTCAGATATGCATATAGACCTATATATATCGACGCATAGACATCCCCGTTGAATCCATTTCGTTCCCTTGTCCTATAGCAAGCATCTATGATGGCGATCATTCAAATAATAGGCAGATATACTGTAGACAACATTTGTATTCATGATGTTCTATTCTAATACTCCAACAGAAGGGGGAGGAGTGTTCACTGGAGCCTACACGTGTGTTACAATAGGCCCGTTTCTTACAACTGACATAACTCAAGGCCCACCACACATAGGCCTATATAGTTTGTGCGTCATAGAACAGATAAAGCTTACCATCACGCATTTTGCAACGCTGTATATATAGTTGAGCAAGTTTTCAAAACTACGACACATAATAACTTCGACGTGGCACATTTACAACATCGGGAAAAAAACACACGCAATAATAGGCCTATATAATCCAAGAATAACAGATGTCATTACAGAAATAAACCCAAATTGTGTAGGTCAACGTCACTCAGGCGACATAACTGAGTCAAATAGATGATATGTCGTTGTTACACTGCTTTGGTGAGAAAGCGTCCACGCCACTGTGGCACGTATACCACCCATTGACAATACTTTTCTGAAAGGGTGAGGCAGTGGGGAATGTCCTGGAGCTCTGGGCGAAACTGTGGCCTGCCTGGCTGCATGGGTATTGGGTGGGCTCTGGTCTGTAACTGCTCCTCTGGATCAACAATGGATCCAAGAGGCCCTGCGACCTATGTGAGGTGTAGTCCAAACTGTTGTCGAATGTGTGATGGAAACGTGACCTCAGAGTGGACTCGTTTTGAAGCTCAGGGGATAAGGACTCTTGGGAAGTGGGGGGCTGAGGTTGTGTCACCGTGGTGGACGAGGCGGTGTCGGATTGATCTGTTACTTCGGGTGACCTGGCCTCTGCAAGGTGTTCCCCGTCCCCATCGCGCCCATCGCTGCTTTTCGCGCTGTAGACCTTGCAGTGGAGCTTCATGTGCTTCCGGAGGGAACTTGGGTGGGTGTAACACTTCTCACACCCTCTGACCTTGCACATGTAGGGTTTATCACTGGAGTGCACGTGAGAATGCTTCTTTCTGTCACTGCTGTTAGCAAACCTCCGATTGCAGCCCTCGAACTCACATTTAAAAGGTTTTTCACCTAAACGTGCAAAGAGAGAAATGACCGCGTGTTACGATATGGTGCCTGATTTGTTCTAAACCTCTAGGATAGGCTTGTGAACTCATCTAAACTTACATTTATATTGTTATACATTTGCACATAAACAAGTGACGATCGAAATGATGATAAATGGGAGTTTATGACCAAGTGGTGTGTAAGGCCTATAGGCCTAATTCCAAAACGTTCTTAAAATATTAGATAGTCATGTCGATTTGAGTTTTGGGTTAATTTCTCCTGTGTAATGTGCAATAACAATTCATGTGAATGCCTACATTAAACTTGATCACGTTTTAAGACAGTTGTGTTGTCTTTACACTAACCTTAGGCTTAATATTAACGTTAACATAACCCCCTACACCATAACTTTGATTCTAGGCCTAAACCCTGAATAAAGGGTAGAATTGCACAAAGCATAATGAACATTTAATGAATACTGCAGCTTAATATAGGCCTACGCGGAACATGCCCCAAAAACTACTCTAAACTGAGACTTCCGTCAAAAATTGTATCGAAGATATGAACATAATCAACATGGCAAGAAGTGGAACAGATCCTTCCCATAGAAGTTTGCCATACCCATGAAACTCCATTCATATGGTCAATGATTTACCCCAAGACCGCAGTAAAACAGACCCATAATCTATCAAGGCATATGTCAAACCGTCGATCTCCCCAAGTCCGACCCTTGTTATTAACATGCTAAAACTATGTTTGAACAACTCTGTCCTGTATCCAGTAAACAAGGTAGAAGATCAAAGTTCATATTTCTACAGATAAATGAGTGTGGGTAGACCTACTCTTGAAATTGGGATTAGGCTTAAATCGCAAAATATTTTGAAACAGGGTGTTTTGTCGTCTCAATAAGTCCCAACAAACCATCATTTATTCTAAAATATATATATTTTTTAATACATACGAACATTAATATTTCAGTACATGCATCTGTATTTTCTGTTAAAACGATACTGTTCACTCAATCCAATATACATGTTGTCACGTAGGCCTACATTTGAACATCAATGCAAAGTTTTCTATAATGTGGCGTTGGCATGTATAATATTTAAGGGTTCTTACCAAAAATGTTTGTCACTGAAGGTTTTTTGTGTTGATCTTTGTGTTGATTTAGATAACTCTGGCAACCAACGATATCATTATTAATAAATATTTGTCCACACTACATTTCTCTTTAAGGAAACATTCGACTCATTTATATAATTATTATATATATATTATAATTATCTACGAGCTAAATTTCCACCGCACTTTAACATTTAAATCCTGTTGATCTCTGTGAAATTTAGCAGAGATCAGACTACAAAGGCATTGTGTTGACTATCCCTCATAACCTACTTGGCTGCTGTGTTCTACTACTACACGTCCGGCGTTGTTCCTGCGCCTGCGCAGAGAGGAGGCCTCCCTACTGGGGCTGCAACTGAGCGAAGAGTAAAAGCTACGTCACAACTCTCCGGTGTCCCCGCATTTATTTATTTATTTATTTAAGTGAATGAATGGGCAAAGCACTCAAACAAATGGGCCTGAAAACTACTTGTCTGTAGCAGTAGTACTACAGGTCTTCTGTCCTACTATTTGTAGTTGCTCATGCTTCTCTCCTGTACAACTACCACCACAACAATAACGACGGGCTATAAAGTCATAACCATATTATAGAAACAACACAGACAACAACAGCACCACGAACATCATAAATAATGACGACAATATGACGATATTAATAACAAATAATCTGATTATTGAAAATAATAATAATAATAACAATAATGTAATACAAATTCTAATAATGAAAGAGTATGCATATTTTAATAATAAAAGATCTGGCATGGCAGACTGACTACAATTCAAAACAATCAAACGGAAGTTCAAACAATTGTTTTTGTTAATATTTTTGTGCTCTATAAAATGTTAAATAAATGTCATTATACATACGAGATAAGATTTAGTTTTGTGACACAATCTAACTTGTGTATATAATGATATAATTTAGTAAAATATAAATATCAGACATTTAAAATGTGGTTTAAATTAGATTATCAACCATTTCTCATAGAGTAAATTTAGCCCCCCAAAATTAACAAGATTTTGGCAAATTTGAATCGTTGATTAGATTTTTTTCTGCCAACTTTTCTGCTAAATAATTGCCATTATTGTTATTATTATTATCATTGCTATTATTTACACTAATAGTTACATACCTGTGTGTGTCCTCTTGTGAATCTTGAGGTTCTCTGATCTTGCAAAAACTTTTTCACAACCGTGGAAAGGGCAGGGAAATGGCTTTTCCCCTGTGTGGACTCTGACGTGGTTCACCAGCTTGTACTTGGCTTTGAAAGGCTTTCTGTCCCTCGGACAATTCTCCCAGTAACACACGTATTCAGAGTGCTCTGGTCCTCCGACATGTTCCACTGTCACATGGGTGACAAGTTCATACATAGTCCCGAAGGTTCTGGTGCAGTACTGCTTCCCAGACCCATCTTGGCTGTCAATCCACTTACACACCAGTTCGTGCTTCAGGTTCTGTCTGGAGCACCTAAGGAAAGCGTCACCTCCACGATGAATTGCCATGTTCAGCGGTTTGTAGAGACCCAGGAACTGAGAAACGAGTTGTTGGCTGTTTCCCCTGGGGCCGTTGATGCTCTGACCGTAAGGGTGCGTCCGGGTGAGGAGGTCCCCAGGTAGACCCAACATCACTTGACCGGAGAGATCTCGGGTCGCGTCGGAAGAACCATGGGCCTGCTCGTGATATGCGGTGAAAAAAGCATGGCTTCTGCTATCTCTATAGCTAGGCAGGTCACGGTACCTTCCAATCCCGCCATGTTGGTTACTTCTTGATGCCAGTTGATCAGTGACGGGTGGCATTCCGGTTCCAGAAAGATTGGCTCCAATGATAATACCCCTAGGGCTGTGCTCTAAACGGTGGCTGGAGTATCCAGAGTCTGCAAAATGGGGAACCGAATGGTCAACATATGCACTGGACCTCGTCTCAGGGTAGTCTCGCAAATTGTGCGAGGGGCAGAGTTTTAAGGAACTGCCAGTGGGGTGCCCCATGTGCTCCCCTGCCAAAGGTGGCAGCACCACGCTGGGTTCAGTATTGCTCTCCCCGGGGTTGACGCAAGAAAGAGGACAGCCACTAAACCTCGACAGGCTTGTCATGTTTTGCTATGAGTTTGTCTGTGAGTTTCCAAAATCAACCAATTCTGTGCTCAAGATTTACATAGAAATCTTGTTTTCAGAAATCTTGTTTCCATTTTCTTTGCTGCTTATCATCTGCATGTGAAATGTTTGGCCGTGAACTTCCCAGTAGTAGGAACCAGACTCAAGTTCGTTAAAGTTAGTGTGAGTCCCATGCCGTTCACTTTGCCCTCTTGATTTGTGGCAATAACAGTGGTAGTAAAAATGCTTCGAAACAGGCCATGGTGCAATATAAAAGCACAGCAGGAAAACCTGCCTTTAAAAAAGGGCCTTTGGGATTGGTTGGAATGTGGCATGATTGACAGGCCCTGGGTTTGTTTTAAAAGGGACACGCAGGCGTTCACTGCACGACTCCGTTTTCAAATATCTCAGAGAAAATGCTTTGAAATGTGCCGCGGTATACACTGCCAAATATTGGGGGCTCTTTGACTGTAAGCGGCACAATACAAGCGCCTATTCGTAAATGTCTATTTACTGGACATTTTTGTGTGGAAGTCTACACAATTAAGATATTGAAATGCAATGTTAAAGCATCAAACGTCAGCGCTTTTAATTTAATTTCAATGTTTATTTTACTTGAAGGAATAGGTTCCAAAATGACATTCTAGGTGAAGATTGCGTTTTTTTTCTGACAGGGGGCAAACGAAAACAAAGGAGAGTAGCCCTATACCCTAAAAAGACCTAAAACAATCACAATATCAATATATTTGGCGTACTTAAAACAACTATATTTTGCGAAACAAAAAAAAAGTAAGTAACTTTAAAACAAGTTACAGAATTGCTGATAAAAAAAATAAGTTGATATGACAGAAGATAATGTTTTGTTGCAAGTCAATGGACCATAATATGTCCGGATAGCCAGGCTATAAAATATGAAACCATCAATCTGTATGCACTCCGTTGCATGATCTTGCTGAATGGTGGAATATAAGGTTCTGGCCTCAAGGCAAAAGGGCAATAACCCAATCAAAACAAGTAGACAATTTGCATATGGGATTTCTACTAACTAATTTGTAAAGAAAAAACGTATAATTTATTTATTGATATTCGAACAGGTCTATACGTTGATTTTCCAATGGCTTTCCATAAACGTGTTGCATAAACCGTTCATTTTTTTCCATATCCTTGCCAGCCTACTTTTAATTTCGCTGACAACTGTAAACCGATTGGATTTTCTCTCACGTCATGCAACATCACCTGATTTAACGAGCATGTCTTGCAAAGTCAACCTTCTTCAAATCCTGACACACTTGTAACTGCAGTCATTCATATAGGCTACCGTAGCGCCTTTAATTGGATCCACTCTGTCCTGTTTTATGCATGTAGGCTATGATCATGGAGAGAAATTGTGACATATTATTTGTGTAGGTGTTCAACCAGCAGAATATTTCACTTGTAGACAATGAACAGCGAAAATATGACTATTGTGAAAAGTAAACTGTATCTCCAAGGGCTGCAGTGAAAAGTGGAACTCGGGCCATGCAACAACTCGTCTGTCTGGCAAACACATTTCCTGCCAAATTATTAGAGTTGTATTTAGCGGGTTTTAGTTGTAAATGATGAAAGCCCCCCCCCCAAAAAAAAACAAGGTTCCCAAATGAATGCGTCTTCGTTTGGTTATAGAAGGCCTATATTTTAATTTAAGCCACTTGTGATTAATTTGGATGCAGAGGTGCACATCGAATGTAGATTTAATTAGTCAACTATTATCTATCTATCAAGACTGTGTTGTCCTCTAACTTTCAGTCCAGGTTCAACATTATTGTTCTGATGTCACAAGTCACTAGGCCCAGACAAAACGAGCGAGGCCCACTTGACATAAAGTGCCTTAATGTGGACAAACATCATTGGCCAAACTTTGTAATTATTGTAATGGTTGCTCAGGTTGGTCGGCCTTTAATTAACCTGGCGCATTTCCATCGGCCATATACATTGGGCTATGCTCAAAACATCACGTTTCAGTCACTAGCATAGTATAGCCTATAAAATAGCCCACAACGGTGTTTCAAGGTTTTAGGGGATATCCTCCTTCGAAATAAATTGTAAAACAAAAAGTAGATCAATAAAGTTGGTGAAAACTCACCTGTGTGATCAATTATGCACATTGCCATTTGTCTCCGCTTTGCACCTTTCATCGAACCAACGAACTTTCGGTTACTGGCCCAAAGCTCTTAACCCCCTAGGCTACCTGCCACCCCTTTTATTGATTTGTTGACCAATGACATTGCATATGGCATGAATTCCTTATAGTCCCAATAACAGCTACATGCAACATACCCAGAGACAACCCAACATCTTTAGGTTGTGTCCTCTAACATTTCAGTGAAATTGATGTGGTGGCCTACATTGTAAAAACAATTATTGAGATTCAGTCAAAATGATTCATTTTATCTAGCCAAGTCAACTACATTAGCGAAATTTGTTAACTTGATTTAATACGTTTTTAAAAAAAGGTTAAGTTAGCAAAAAACTATGTACTTACTCAACATAGAAATTCACAACCATGAAGTCAAAACAACTGAAGCAACATAACAGTTGAGTTGACAAAAAATGTCAAGTTAAGATGACTTCAACACATTTTGGAGGGGCAGAGCTCATTAGAGCTCATTACCCACCATGCTTTGCAACCATACATTTTTACATAGACATTTTGGTCATTTACCAGACACTTTTACCCAGAGCAACTTCAGTTAGTGCATTCAATGAAGGTAAATGTAAAATGTAACAAGTACAACATTTCTGTAACTGTTACTGAGAAGCTCATTGTAGTTAAAGTGTTCTGTTGGTTGGTTGATATTACTGAGTGCACTGCCAGTTTTGAAACTGGCGAAAAAGATCACACATGAGCAAGAGCCAGATGGGAGCATAATGTTCCCTACTGAAATGTCTATTATATGATTGCTAGGGTTAGTGTTGTTTAGTCAATGTATATATATAGTCTACTTAACTGGATAGCAAGTTAGATTCATTGAAAATATGAAGTCATTTCAGAATGTAGGCTAGTTATCGCTAATAAAACCTAAATGAAGTCAATTACAAATGGTAGGTTATACTGACAAACTCTAAAGTTGACATTACTTAATTGTATTAGTCAAAGTCAATTTGGTGTTAGTTAGGAAAACTCTACATTTAAAGTTGATATAACTAAAGTTAGTTTTGATTGCTAACTCAAGACTTAGGCCTACAGTTTACAGCTAAATTGCGACTACCAACACACTAGACAAGGGTCACTGATAGTATTGATTGCATTCATTACATGATACGTGTAAGACGATCGCAATCCAATTTCACACTTCACATTCAAAATACACAGCCATAGAATAGCAGAAACTGATATCAACGGTCGCTTATGAGGCCTGAGTTGTAGCCTATAGCCACAGCAGAATCAAGAAGCACTCAGCTCCAAGGAACACAAATGCTGTAAAAAAATAAATAATGTAGAATTATATATTATGAGGTCAATATTATGACAGTAGTTGAATGTCAGGGCAATAACCTAATCCACAGGCATGGATTTTTACCTAGACTTACCTCTATTTAGCTTTCTCAATGTGTCCATGATGATCGAATACTGTTTAAAATGGCACCCATCGCCATGTTACAAAGGGCCCTCTACAAATTGCCTGGCTGTGCACATTGTTCATGACCTGTTATTACCTAGTCCTATAAGATAATCAACAGGAATCATACCCAAATAAGTGAAAAACTACTCTGCTCAGGCCTTTTATTACACTGTAATAGAGAACAATGCACAGGAGTCATGGGCAGCTTCATGTATTTCATAGATGCACCCATAAAACCAACCAAGTTGGAAAATAAACAAATGGAAAAGACAATTAGGGATATCAGTTCATAGATCATCATTTTTGTGATTTAGACTATTTTGACTCTCCATATAAAATTATAGTTTATCTGTGTATGTGTATCCGTGTATGTGTATCCGTGTATGTGTGTGTGTGTGTGTGTGTAACTGTGTGTTTATATGTGTGTGTGTGTCTGTGTGTGTGTGTGTGTGTGTGTGTGTGTGTGTGTGTGTGTGTGTGTGTGTGTGTGTGTGTGTGTGTGTGTGTGTGTGTGTGTGTGTCTGTGTGTGTGTGTGTGTGTGTGTGTGTGTGTGTGTGTGTGTGTGTGTGTGTGTGTATCTGTGTGTTCGTGTGTCCGTGTGTGTCTAAGACTATTCACTGGCGCTGCACTCTTGTCATGACTTTATGAAAAATAGGTGAATTAAGAAGTTTGGGGTGAGACAATTTGCAGACAGATGTTCCAATAAATTGTAGCGAGTTAATTAGCCATGTTGATGTGAATAAAAAGGGTCAATGGTGCAAGTCTTGAACTTGTAGTAGAGTCACTTGTTCCAACCCACCGAACTGACCACAAACACCAAAGTGTACACTGTCATGTACTATCATACTGGAAATGTGTCTTTCCTATATAAAAGGCCCAGTGCAGTCAAAAGCTTGATTTTTCTGTGTTTTATATATTTTTTCACACTATGAGGTTGAAATAATACTGTGAAATTGCCCCTTTAGTGTAAGAGCTGTTTTAAAATAACTGCTTGAAATTTCTACCTATTTTGGTGGAATAGAGTTTTGGCCTGCCTGGTGACAGCACCGGGTGGTAAATTAATTAATAGACCAATAAGAAAGAGAGTTGCAAACCTCTCTGCTAATAACAGCTAGTTTTCAGTTTCCCCCTCCCCTCTCCCAGACAGTCAGTAGCAAAATTCTTGCTTGAGTAAATACTCTTTGCTAAGAAGCTATTTTTCTTCTTCTTTTTGATCATTTTAATTTAAAAAAAAATCACATTATGGTACTTAATTGTTACCCAGAAATTATTTGATATTGAGATAAAAACGGCTGGATTGGACCTTTAACATCTGAGTAGAACATGTAATTAGCAGTGGACAGGTTATGAACCTTGAATGACAGGTCATGAACCCTGAAAGACAATGACCGATTGATACACAAAGGTATATATTTGAGGGAAAGGTGTAATCTCTGTATCTTCAAGATAGTTTTCTTCCAAACTCAGCGATCTGAAAAATTAGTCCCAGAAAATGGCAGACAACAGCCAAAGCACTGCATCCCACATGATGGCTAATACGGGGAGAGATCTGGCAGATTTGTTCTGTATTCCTCCTCCATACATGACCTTTATGACCTTGGCTGCCTCTGAGTAGCAGAAGGGGTACTTGTGTCAATATCATTTGACCACTATTTATCCATGTTATAATCTGTCCCAGATGGGATGATAAATAACGAACTTGCCCACAAGTTTCTAAGAACTTTGCCTCTCTAACTATAACAAACTACAGAATGAATCCAAAAACAGACTGACTTTACTTTAATGTAAGTTATTATAAATATGAGTGCATGAACATGTAAGCACCTTTATAACAGTCCCATTGGATATTTTTTAACCTTCATTTAACTAGGCAAGTCAGTAACTGACAAATTATTTTTTATGACGGCCTACCGGGGAACAGGGTGTTAAACTGCCTTGTCCGCTCGGGGATTCGATCTCGCTACCTTTCGGTAATTGGCCCAACGCTCTAACCACGAGGCTACCTGCCGGCATTGTGTGTTGTTCACTCTACTCTAAGAGAAGCTCTCTCTCTTGGTTTTTCGCTCTGCCGATTTAGAGGTGAAAAGATAGGCCTTTCCCAGAAGCTGAGAAAGTGTATTTCATACAATATTTTCCAATAATGCCCTATGTCAAAACCACATATGACCATTTTCAGATTCACACCAAAATGCATGCCTAAAACAAGATTGGTCAAAACATGAGTGAACCTAAAATCATTTTAGAAATATTGCAATCGTTACAGAAAAACAACACATCCACACCATGTATCCACATCATATATTAATTGACCCGTGTTGTTTCTAACACCAAATACGCATTTCACTTGAACTTCTTAATGTAAATAACGACAGACTAACTCAATTACTGTTGACCCTGCAAGAAATCATATTTTTCCGCGATTCAATTCGGCAATAACAATTCCTTATAGTTTACACATTTAAATGTTTGTATATAAATCAAATTCAAACGGAATCATAATCGAATATTCGATTATGATTCCGTTTTAATTTGTTTACATTGATGGTGAATGATAGACAATATTTTTGTTTGGTAACCATTGGGTTAACTGTTGAAGAGGAAAGTTTACTCAATGAACTTGTCGAGGGCTACTGCACGCGCGGCTTCAGCTCAGGCACCGCTACGTCAGAGAGAGGCCCAACCATGCTAATATTGGACAACCATCGCACAAAGACATCTACATTAACCTAGAATTCGAATAGATCTCTCAAATATTTCAAATATGAGCTATCAAATACAATTAATTGGTTTACCATGTCCAGTATGGTTTTCGACAGTTTGTGCCCTTAAGACAACATTGATATAAATTGCATAGGTACATTTGATTATATGTGTTATATTGTCTGGAGGATCTTTGCATCGCAAGACAATTATGAATTGAACATTATCAAGGCACTGATTGTACAGTATATTTACCCAATCTTCTCAACTCAGTGAGCGATTTGTATAAGAAATAGTCTTGCAAGATATTAGACTACCAGAATAGTGTTTCTGCGGAAGCTCATGCGCATGCTCAGGGCAAAATATTATGAGCTCGCAGCCGTTACCGAATAGGATTTTCTCGCTGAAGCTACTTGAGCTAAAAAAAGAATCACCTTGGTAAATATAACTCTTAAATAAGGCAGAAAATGAATAAATAAGTTAATTACTCATTCAAATTGGGACATAACACTGTCGGCGGTTGATTAGTGAAAAAATATGATGTAGGCTGCAATCATGGAGAGATCTTAGCATATCAATTTGTCTGCAAGCAATCAAACGCAAGCAAAATATGTCCATGCATGACCATTTTAACATTTAACATAGAAATGTTTAGCTTCACCAATGCAAACGAGGGGATGAGAATAAATACTGTGTATTGTGACATCAATTGTTACTTTATATATATATATATATATATATATATATATATATATATATATATATTCTCTCTTTAAGTGTCAAAGGCACTTATGCTATCATGTTTCATTCAAATCAAACTCCGGTAAAGAAAAAAATATACTGGAAATACAGAACCACAGTGTTGAGAAACAAAATATATTGAGGGCAAAAGACTTAGGCCTAACATTTCAATATCAGGACCTAATCTGTTAAAATTTCAACAGAAACAAGTTTTGTTATTTAAAAAAAATCCTCCTAATTTAATTTGTACAGAGGCAAATGTACTAGGCTACGTTTACAGTCTTATTCAACAATCCTCGAAATGTTTGAGTAGATAGCAACAACAACAAAAAGGGTGTAATCTTGTTCACGCATCTGTGAGGCCTACACTTTGCGTGTCGGAAGTAGATTATGATTATTTTTTATATCCTGGCACTAAGTCCAGTCATCCCTATCTATGTGTGTGATCTTCAGTTTGTTACATCAACATGGCAAAATGGGATAACTTAACTTTGTTTCTTCTTGTTTATAGCACAACTAGTTGGGTCACGAAATGGATTGTTGGAAACTCAATAGGCTATAGTATTTTCCAAAAGAAGACTAATTAAATATAAAAAGGACTAACGTTTTATGTGGTTCTCTGCAAAGTTGTAGATAATGCTCGCATCTGGTTCAATGTATTTGTCTGAAATTCAATAATATTAGGCCTATAGGTTGTTTTCTGCATCACATTGTGTTTGGCTCTCCGCGAGCAACAGTTGCTTTCGATTATTTGGTGAAGACAGTAACCTGTAACAACACACCAGGCATTTTCTGATGCCAAAGGTCGGTGAACCACTCTCGCCATAGACGACACTCCAAGACTATCCTAATACTGCGGAGAACTTGGTGGCTAATCTAATTGAGCGTTCCGTTGTAGAGACAACAGTGCACGTGCTTCTCATCGTTAATCATTTTATAGTAACACCATCACTGTGAACATACCATATATAATAACCTCACCGGGTCCTTTCGTTTCAACAAACCAATAAAATATCGAAGAGGAAAAGTTAAGAAAACTTAACTGCCTGTCACTTGTGAAAGTTCACAAAGGTCGCCATAAATCTCAAGCTCTAAGACTGCAAGGCTATTCACAGTTAACTCATGTTCCCCCTCTCTCTCTCAGTGTGTGTGTGTGTGTGTGTGTATGTGTGTGAGAGAGAGAGAGAGAGCGAGCGGGAGACAGAGAGGGAGGGGGACGAATGAGTGAAGAGAGACTAAAAGAGGGTTTGTGTGAGTGTGTGTAATAGAGAGAGAGTGAGTGAGAGAGTGGGGAGGGAGCGAGAGAGAGAGAGAGCCCGCGCGGGAGGGAGAAAAATGAGGGAGCGGGAATCCGTTTTCGGTAAAAAAAAATATATATATACGTTGTTGAGTTTAGGAACGCAGCTGAGATCTATCTGCTCTAAAAGAAGCACACACGTTTAATTTTTATGAAAAAAATAGGACTACTAGGAGTTAAAAAAGGTACCACAAGAAACAACTAAAGTTAGGAATATCATAAACAAGTGTCCTGAGCTGACTTTTAAAGAAAGCCGTTAAGCACAGATTTTACACACCTCCACAGATTTACACACCTACACAGAACCCTACTTACAATTACTCCACGGTTGCTTTCCTTCAAAAGAAAAGTAACCTTGAGAATTTAAATATGGCATAAATATGAAAACTCACCTTGCAATTTAACATTTTTAAAAATTCTCGAAGAGGAATATGTTGTGGGAATGATTGCGGAGTAGATAAGGCCGCAAGCAGAATGAAGGACTGATTTGAAGATTTTCCTCTTTTTCTTTTTTCCGATGTCTAAAATAAAGAATGTGAACTCCTTCCTGGGACAGATTGAGGGGTAAGGGATGTGAAAGACTCGGAGTTATAAAGCGCCGCTTGAAGCACTCAACGCGTCTCTGAACTTGATCAGATTTTATGTGTCCTGCAGCGAGTCAGCGGCTACCCTGTGAAACTCGCTCAATGGCACGAATTTTTGGCTAAGCAAAAAATCTCAGGATATTACAATTACTGCCATCTTTCTTTCTGTCTTTTATTCTTGCGTCTTACACCCTATAGAGCTTTGCAAAAAAAAGCCCCCTCCCTTCCATGCGGCTTCAAGAAAGGCACATTTCGGATCTCTGCCAACTGCATTCATGTTCTCAGCTAATAAGAGTCAAAATGCTAAAATAAGATAGATAGATAGATAGATAGATAGATAGATAGATAGATAGATAGATAGATAGATAGATAGATAGATAGATAGATAGATAGATAGATAGATAGATAGATAGATAGATAGATAGATAGATAGATAGATAGATAGATAGATAGATAGATAGATAGATAGATAGATAGATAGATAGATAGATAGATAGATAGATAGATAGATAGATAGATAGATGTTGTAAACGGGAATGATTTACTGTTATTACACGTGTGTTTTGAAATACACAATGTATAACCAAACGTTACAAACGTATGCCCCCACCAAAAGGCACCAAGTAAAATGTTATCTTTTTGCCCAATGCAGAGACGATTAATTGTGATTGTTGGTTAAACAACATGCTCGTGACTGAATTATTACACATGCAAGCCATAGGCTGAAGTTAAGATAATGATTATTTTTCCTAGAGTTCTATCAGATAAACACATTTTCAGTAACTTTGTTAGGACAACCTAAAACAAACATTTGCTATGACTATTGTCCTCTGGTTATTTACAGCTTATAATAGAGATTATTCAATTTTTGAAACGGGAGATAAACAAGGGTCATGGTATTGAAGCGACAGAACGCTCGCCCCGTTACCTTACCTGCAAAATACTGCCTCCACTAACCAATCAAATTAAACCACTGAGACGAACTGCCATTTTCAATACCAAATCGTGCCAATCAACAGACATCTAGCCAATTAACTTCCTTCTTTGGCGTCACGTGCCAAAGGGGGAGCTGAGCTCTCATTGGGCGTCATAGCACTGCCTCCCGAGTTCATTTATGTGCAGGGAGTGAGTGATTGACTTTATCAGTCCAAGGACATCATTCGTCTGGAAAGGGGGGGAAGTTTGATCATCTTTTTCACGGATCCCAGTTACGGGAGTTTCTCTCTGCTGTGTAAGCGAAGGATTGTTTTTTCGTTGTTTTGCTTTTCTACTTTTAAATTCTTATTTGCCGTTTCAACGCACTGAAATCGGGTTCCCGTTATTCGAGGTTAGAGTGAGCTCCACTAACCTGGAGTTTCAGTTGATTTTTATTTTATTTCGTTATAAGTTCGCTTGAGACCAATGACTATGCTCCTTGACAGCGGTCCGCAGTTCCCATCGCTAGGAGTGGGAGGTTTCGGAACACCGCGACACCATGAGATAGGGAACAGAGACCCTGGTTTGGGACTCAACCCCTTCGCTGATTCATCCCACTCCGCAGCTTTCAAACTCAGCCCTGTGGCTCACGATATAGCCTCCAGCCAGACTTCAGCATTTACCCCGCAAGCCAGTGGATACGCAGCTGCCCTGGGACACCATCATGGCGGACAGGTGGGTTCGTACGGCGGTGGACCGTTCAATTCAACTCGGGACTTTCTATTCAGAAACCGTGGCGTTGGAGAGTCCGCTGCATCGAGTGCCCAGCATGGGATCTTTGCCGCTTCTGCTGGGAGCCTGCATGGACCCCCTGGAATCTCCGATAACCCAGGACATCTGTTGTTTTCAGGGCTCCATGACCAGGGCGTGAGCCATACTTCACCAAGCGGACATGTAGTCAACAGTCAAATGCATCTTGGTTTACGCGGGGACATTTTTGGAAGACCCGACCCATACCGTCCGGTCGCCAGCCCTCGGACAGACCCCTACGGCGCTCAGCTCCACAACTACAACCACCCAATGGGGATGAATATGGGGATGAATGTGCCGACACACCACGGTCCTGGGGCCTTCTTTAGATACATGAGGCAACCCATAAAGCAAGAAATGTCGTGTAAATGGATAGATGAGAACCAGATGAACCGACCCAAAAAGACTTGTGAAAGGACTTTCAGCACAATGCACGAGATGGTGACGCACGTCTCCATGGAACACGTTGGCGGCCCCGAGCAAAGTAACCACATTTGCTTTTGGGAGGATTGCCCGAGAGAGGGGAAATCATTTAAGGCCAAGTACAAACTCGTGAACCACATTCGAGTGCACACTGGAGAGAAACCCTTCCCCTGTCCATTCCCTGGTTGTGGAAAAATATTCGCCAGGTCTGAAAATTTGAAAATTCACAAAAGAACACACACAGGTAATTCACTTTTCTCATGTTTGCTGACAAAAACCACACGTTTACGTTGACTATCCATAGACCGCTATTTTATTTTTGCAGTAGGCATATTGCATGGGAAAGAGAATAGGCATATTGCATGGGAAAGAGAATAGGCATATTGCATGGGAAAGAGAATAGGCATATTGCATGGGAAAGAGAATAGGCATATTGCATGGGAAAGAGAATAGGCATATTGCATGGGAAAGAGAATAGGCATAATGTGAAGAGATTGTTGCATTTTATAACTTAATGCTCGAGAGAAGGCCGCAATTGGTTTGTGGTTTATACTGGGATATATAATAAATAGGTTGGAACGGAAATACCCATAATATTATTTTATGCACTGAAGATTGCATTTGTTGAAGGATCGGAATAGTCTAATTTAAGCCTATCTCAAGATATATTAAATGTGCATATTTTGACGTTGGCATGTGTGGACATATTTCTCGATTAGAGAAGCTATTCTGCACGCTCTCGAGGTGTTGATCGAGTTGTGTGTGTATTAAGGGAGAGGCGGACACATACTTTCTCAAAACGAGTGTGAGTGAAGTAGCCTAAACTACACTACGATGGACTCCCTCTGTGCATGGTTTTGTGTGAGTCTGAACAATTGGCCCGGTTACTCTCTCTCTTGTTTTACTGGGCTGGGCTATAGGCTACTACTCCATCCTACAAATCAGTGCAGCAGTTGGGTATTAGCATTGTAGCCTAGGTAAACACACTACGACAAGGCATACAACCGTTGCCTAATATCAAAGTACATACTACATCAAACCCCTACAATAGCATTCGCTGATCCATGTTTGTGCACGTTTATGTGTATCCTAAAAATGTAGGCCTGTATTGAACACATGCTATTGCTATTCACAGAGCAAACGTCATCAACGGTGAACATATGCATATGTCGTGGTGGGAGGCTAATCAATCTACTTTGTATAGGGGTTAACGAATTGTGTTTATTCCATCTTGCAGGTGAGAAGCCGTTCAAGTGCGAATTTGACGGCTGCGACAGACGCTTCGCCAACAGCAGTGACAGGAAAAAGCACATGCACGTGCATACTTCTGACAAGCCATACATCTGCAAAGTGTGCGACAAGTCCTACACGCACCCCAGCTCTCTCAGGAAACACATGAAGGTAATTACCGTGTCAATTACACCTTAAACACATTCATCCATTGACCCAGACTGGCTAATCAAAGCATCAGCCCCGAAACAGAATCACACTCAGCTGAAAGTTTTCACTGCGTTTTCAATAGGTTGGAGTGTAGCATAATGTTCATTTCCCAAATATTACTACTTTCTTGGTGGTTAAGTTTCAGAAGCAATTTACGTTGCAAACCTTCAATGCAATAGCAATTTGATAGATCAAAGGGTCAATTGTAAATTGACTTATGTTGAGTGTTTATCAGTGTGTAACATTCGTAACGTTCGTAACGTTCTTCTTCAAGCTATAGGCCTATAGATAGATCAATATATAATAGCAACTCCTCATGTATTTTTAAAATTATTATTATTACAGGTACACGAGTCTCAATGTTCTGAGTCCTCTCCAGCAGCAAGTTCTGGATATGAGTCGTCCACACCACCAGTTCTGGTGTCAGCGAACACTGAAGACCCAACAAAAACACCACCGTCAGCCGTTCAAAACACATCTGGGCACAGCGATGCAGGACTGCCACCCAACTTTAATGAATGGTACGTTTGAAGTCAGAAGCAAGCTCTCAATGTGGACAAAGAGGTTTTAAGGAAACCTTAAAAAGTACTCACACCAAGGTGTACACAAAATGGGATTGGAACAACACGAGGAGATGAGAGCAAGCCAGCAGCAGCAGCAGGCCTCGTCCTTTCTCAGGATTCGAAATGTGACTTTTATTCCGAGTTCGAAGAGAACAAATAAATCATAAATAATGAAATAATACTTTCTAAGAATAAAAAAAAACTTGTTTTCCCCCTTTTTTAGTTTACAGATTTCAGATAATTATTTTATTTTTCATTGTATGTATTTTCTCAAATTTTTATTTAAAAAAATAATGGAGAAGGAAGAATATTTCACGGTGTTTTATATAATGGTGACACACTACTGTCGCCTTTCAATTGATTGTTAAAAATTCAGACAGTCTTAAGAAACGTGCCAAAGTCTTTGTCTTGAACTTGAACAAAAAATAAATAATAAATAAATATATACTCGTGAATGTATTTCCTTGTTTGATGGGGTCGAATTGTCAATGTCTGTTTTCAGGTGGAGAAATGTGGTATTAGGTTACGATTGTTACCGTTAAATATAACGTTGCCTTTTGTTAATAACGTTGTAAATACATATTCATGATGCCATATTTATCAATTTGTAATTTAATTATGGATATAAGTTCTAAAACTTAAATGATATTTATGAAAATGTTTTCTAACAAGACTGTACAGTTTTGGGTCATAACCAGCTAGCATTAAACAACTATGATCAACTATAAAGCTCCAATATTGCGATTGTATCTTTTTTTAACCAATACATGTGTCTTATTTGGATCTAAGATATCGTCTATATAAATGTTATGGATTTGTCTATATGATGCTGATTTTTCCATCACTTATTGTTTAACTTGTGAGACCATTGACATGTAAATCATCAATTCTGTAAATCTGAATTGTAATCAATTGAGTTGGCAAACTATATAAAACGGTTCTGTCGTATCTTTTTGGTCAAATTATCTTTTTTGTGTATTTGACTTTTATAGAATCCGAGAGTAGAGTTCATTTGTAGCATGATTTCTGATTCGAAAGATCCATCAGCCATTGACAGATGTTATACCTAGTTCATTCACGAATTCCACACCAAGGTGACAATATTTGGAGTATTTCAAATTCGGGTCAAATAGCCAAACATATGAGCCAGTATGGCATTCCTTTATAGTTCCAACAATGTCTTTGTGCAAGTATGTTTAAATGTGTGCATCGGCAACAATGAAGCTGTCACAACACAGTATCTTCAAAATAAACGTTTTTTTGTCTGTCAGCTTGCATTGTTTTAAATGTAATTATTCTGTGAAACTAAGCGTGTTATTTGTTATAAGTATTGTGGTGTTGCATATAGAGCAGTTTGATTATACATTTGCTTGTTTTGTGTGAATAACCTGTCGAGAAAACCTTTTTGTGTGAATTAAGTCTAAGGAACACTAATAGTTATAGGCTATGTGGGTTGAGGAAAATATGTTCAGTGGCACAAAAAGTTACAGCATTGCATTGTAACCTATTTTCAAGAATTTAATCTTATGCATACCACAAAATATATTGTGCTTATGAGAACGATTTCAGACCACCAGCACTACTTTTAAAACAAAATGTAAAAACAGTACCTCGTAAGTGACAGTGATATATAAAATACGTTTATTTAAATAATTTAAGGAATATATGTTTTATATACTATTTTCTATACATTAATTAAAAAAAAATACTTTTTTTCTTATTCCCACAACCCTTATGCTCCATGCCCTGATGTCGGAGCACATTTCTGACTTAGAAACGCAGCTAGAATGTGATGTTGTAACACTTTCTGGGAGAAATGGGTCACACTCCAAGTTATTCCTGAAAAGCAAATGTTTTACTGATGAACTGTGTCACTGTGCCACAATCGAGGCAAACGATGATACAACAGCGAGCCTATTTCTTATTTAGCGGGAAAATACAAAGGTTCATTGTACAATTTAAAGTAGGCTATCGTTTGTTGGTTTGTTTGTTTTACCAACTATTTATGAAGAAATGTGAACAAACATTTTGAATGAAATAAAAATAAATAATTAAAACTAACGAACTGTGACGTTTATCATTCTTTGTCATTGTTGTATTAGCTTATACTCTCTGCTAAGATCATATAGAAATTACATTGTCTGTGCGAGTCGGCACTTCACTTGAACTTGACACTGAGGAAGGCGCCATTTTAGCATCTTGTTTCTGGGAAGATGGACTGGAAAAGTTATCGACTGTAAGCTACTTGGTGCTTTCTAGAAGGAGGTGCGATTGGGCGAAACATACGCCATGTGTGAATGAAAGTGCCACTTAAATGGGATCACAACGTGAGAACTATCAAACTAACAACTACTAAAAAGTAAGCCAAGAGAGTGAGGTAAATGAGGACATGAGTTAGCAGCAAAGTATCGTCATGCAGCCTATTAGGCTACTCAGGCTGCCAAAAGTAACCACTGAGCACCACGGCAGTCGTTCCACGCATGCGTGCTGAGTGCTGCTGCCAATGTATGGGCAACTACAGCGGGAAATAGTTTTGAGAAACGTTGTAGCATATCATCGAGTAGTCTCATGAAATATTAATTGTATGTAGGCTACTCTACAAATATTAAATAATATCAAACTATCAAACACAAAGTGAATTAAAATAAGTCATAATGCTAAACAATTGACATGCATTAGCCTAGCAAAAAACCCTGAAAAAAGATCTGTTTCCCAACTGTTCGGCTAATCCTCAGCAATCATGGGGGAGACAGAAGCCTATCAAGTTTGAATTATGATTTAACTTTACTCAGTGATGATTATAGGCTATGATTGTAAATTAATGTTGTATAGATATAAGACTTCGTATTTACTACACAATATCTTTAGACCTACCCCCAAAGACTCTATACCCCCACTTCCAACCCTGCCCTACCCCCATCTTCAAATATTAACAGATTTAAGAATGTATTAAAATTCCGTTTTCCATCCTCTTGTACAAGCGCGCTCTTGTATTTCACCAGGACATTTTTTCTTCTTACCCATGCAGTTCAAGTTCTTTCTAGCGGACCCCATGACGTCAAAAAAATGGGATAGGCTTTCCCTACGAGTGGCTCTGTGAAACAACGCTCACGAAAGCAAAGCCACGCATTGATGATGGCATATCGGAAGAAAATACTAAATAATACCTTATTCAGACGAATACTACCTAATACAAGCTGATAACTCCTAGCATAATCGTGTTTTGAGATGATGAGAAAACTGGGTGTAGGCCTATATCCACAAGAAAAACATGAAAGGCTCCTTTTTGGGGACTCAATGGGATTAGAAAGCGCTGGTAGTCACATGGTATGAGATGGGTAGCGGTTGTCTGACAGTGGTGTTTGTGAATACAGTAGTAGGCTCTATGTATGTGAATAGCATTAACATGAAGTGTTCATTCATCTTGACATATGGACGGGGATATATTTGGAACCATAGAACAGCATTGACACCGCACACATTCATCTATCCACGACTCCAGCGCTCAGAGTCACATATGTGCTCTCATCATATCTGGAGTAGCCTATAGTCATCTATATTCAAACCTATATCATCATCTATAATCAAATCTCTTCCCAACTGGCAAAGTCCGCATAAATTGTTACGGGTTTAGTACGTTTACATGCACACTACTAATTCAATATTACATTGATTATGGCACAAGGCCGAGTATGGCAATAGTCGTGTAAACACATTACTTTGCTTATCTTAATCGGCGTGAAGTCCAAATCGAAATAAGCATACGCGGATTAAAACACCTGGTTTTCTGAGCAATCTTTCAAATGATTAAAACATGTAAACACCTTAATCGGCATTTCAGTGGTGTAACTGTTCTACGCATGTGCTAGCACCAGCGGAGCGAGCCTCCCTCTTCAGCGTGAGTGAAGTGAGTTCGAAACAACTGAATGCATGCGTTTTAGAAGTCGTTTTCACATACAAACTTTATATGTGCAAACTCAGCATCAAATATGCCTCCCGAAAAATAATATGGTGGCTGTGGTAGAACCTTTGTTTTGATTGGCGTTTTTTTGCATTTATCAGAGAGCCATCAGGTAGCCTGATTTCAGATGTGTCCATGGAAACAGGATTATTCGGGAAATTCTTCTTCTTGCAAAGCATGTAAACGTTTTCATTGAACTATTATATTAATCTGACTATCATAATTGTGTGCCCCCCCCACCACCACCACCACCTACCTACCTTCCTCCCCCCGGCACGTGAGTCCATAAGAGGACTGACAGATACAAGCAGGTTCCGAACGCTTTTTGTCACGCAACCGAGTTTGTGATCTTGATAAAGTCTCTGGATAAATGATCTCGCGCAAGGCGTGCTGCAAAGTGAGAGTGTATCAGAATTATTGGGTCTGGCACACAATGCATGCAATTCCCTAAATCCTTGAGATTCACGTTCTCCTTTCTAAATATTTGAAACCAAGCACGGCTGTGCAGGGCTGTGTAACGATATGAATTAGGATTTGTAAAATCATAATGGTGTTGGGGTCTCTGAGAGATGCTATAACACGGTTCAAGTGGTCAAAACAATAGACCTGCTATGTAGGCTAGTTGGGTCAAATCTTAAACTGTTTTTTTTCTTCAATCAATTAACATCTAAAATTACGCAAGGCACTCAAGATCCATCATAGGCTTATGTTTTCTTCTGACATTTAACTAAAATAATAATGCAATTGGCCACTAAATTGTAAATGATTTATTAGGCTAACTAAGCTCTTATTGAGTGATGCTGTTGAACATGAATAAAAACCAGTAAGAGACAACAATACAACATGTTGTGTTAAAACTTTGAAAAGTCTTCCGTTTATAATTTTACGCATAACGTTTCTTAAACTTCTCAAGTCAGTGGAAACATTAATTATATCTTGGTACACTATTACGCACATGCGTAATTAGCTCGTTATAACCTCCGTCGGGTTTAGTACTAGTTTTAAATGCTACACATTGCAACAATCAAGGTAACACTTAATAATATCCTTAGCATTTGCATACAGACTAACAATCATCAGCGAATTACCTAACTATGCACGACCATCATTATGACCTGTTTATCAATTACTGATGCTTATTTTCCCTGAAGATCGAAGCCTGTTGAATATGCATAAGTATTCACTGAGCAAGGTAATCCAGGATGTGTGCCGTTAACTATTTTTTTCGGAGGTGTTACATGGCTATTGTGATGGTAACGAGGAGGCACAATGGCATTGTTATTGACGTCAATGTTTCGTTGACTATTTAGAAATACTGACATTTGCATTTGATTGAAGTTATCGGAAAACGTTTCAATTGCAATGTTAAGTCAGTGCTTTTAGTAATGGGAAACTATTTGCATGTTAGAGAACATTCATTACATCTATACAGGTATTCTTGAAAGCAAACTGTCACTTGAAACGATTCAGAACAGCATACACACCAACAGTAGGTCTGTACTTTTACACGCACATACAACCACATTTACCATAGGCCTACGTCAATGCTTGAAGTTTATGCAGATAAGATTTTAGCTTGACCAGCTCCATATAAAACAGATACACAAAATAAGGGAAAAACTCATTTAACTTTCTGTTGACCCTCTCATTGCGTCTCATGTTAGACCTACTGGACAAAACACGTCATTATGCAATGGCACACAAAGATCTCAACTCAATAGCATAGTAGACTCTCAAGATTCATGGTGTCATCATACCGTCATTAATTCAATATTTCAATTACGCCCCAAAATAATATTTCCATTGCGAAATAGGCGCAAAACGTATGATTATCAATTAGGTTGTCCAACTGTAGACAGTCTTAATTCCCGAACATCTGGGAGGGTGTCAGAGTCTTGATGACTTCCCCTTCCGCGCAGGCCTGGGAGTCACCGCTAACAGGTCCCCGGAGTGGAAGTTGAAGCGCTCTACTCGGCAAAGCAGATGTTCAGCTATGTATATGGTGAAGTGCGTTTGTCTCTTGACAGATATATTTTCAACACTTTTGAGAGGTGCTAAGTGAGCAACTGACCATTTTTATACGTGCTATGCCATCGCCGAAAACCACTCCAAACCGAATTACCCCGGTGCCCCGTTACTCATCATCTGAAGAAGTCTCTGGTGGGAGAGAGGCCAATATTCTGCCTGATCTCTCATATTATTTCGAATAGACTGGTAATTACATTTAATTATTGAATATGGTTATGCACACCACACGTTTTTTTCTCCATCAGCCTATACAATCAATAAGCCTAACAACAAGCTAAAGATAGCCTACAGGCCTAATCATTATGCCCTGTTGAAAATGCCATACCCGCTTCTCCATCACTCTCCCATATTTTTACGCATATGTCAGATCTTGCCAGTTGTCTTCAACGAATCTCGTGATTTTGATTGAGCTTAGCTCAGGTTGTAAAGCAGGTCTGAACATTGCAAAATAAAATGATAGTTGTCAGCTGTTGTCTAAAGCCGCATGGGACAAAGTTGTGTTTCAACAAAGTTTGCACCTGAAAGCCGCACGTCTTTTGTTTTTAGGCAGCAAGGATACCCCACTGTGGCAGTGTCCCGCCTAGGGGAATGGATAACAGCAGATCTCTGCCCTCCCGCCTACCTCAGCTTTTAAAAATGAATATCTAGGACAATGCTTGTTAATGTCTTTCATTTGAAACGGTGAATTGGAAGTGGGGGTTCCAAAGTCTCCATTAAGACCTGGAAATACAGCCAACGGCCCAACGCAACTTTCACGCGAGTTAGAGGATGTTTGAATGGGAAGATTACAGTCAACGATTTGGGCAATGGAAATGTAGGACATAGCTGTCAACATGCATACTGGCGCGCGCCCACCACCGTTCCAGTTACGCAATGTGGCGCACCACACGTTCAACGCAATTTCCCGTGGGGTTTTAAGATTATGAACATGATGAGGCGGCACAATTCGCTCTCCACGAACAGACTAATGAGTTAACTCAATTTCAATTAAAAAAAAAGAAAAAAACATCTGAATGTGCGAAAATAATTATATCCAAACTATGACACAGAATATCAAGGAATGTGAGAAATAACCACCGATCTAATACACTTTACATTTTTGTCATGGAGCTGTCAATCAGAGCAAAACTGCTTCAAGAGCTGGAACTAAGGTTGGATAATAGTTTCGTGCA
This sequence comes from Oncorhynchus kisutch, assembly GCF_002021735.2. NCBI lineage: Eukaryota > Metazoa > Chordata > Actinopteri > Salmoniformes > Salmonidae > Oncorhynchus > Oncorhynchus kisutch. The sequence goes on along the minus strand of NC_034188.2, from coordinate 29,975,226 downwards.
ATATGCCCAATAGTTTTTGCGCATTCCATGCAGTTGTATCTCCATCCGGTTAGTCCAGTAGATGCATATGTCTGCTCTGCTAGATAGCCTTTCCCCACTGCTCAATTCGTATCACATAACATAACAGACTGTAAAAAAAAAATGTTGGTTTGGATCAGACATTCTTTATCGTTCTTTCAACACGCAATACTGGCGTCTTCTACGAAAACAATCATTTTAAGAACTTTAAACCTCTACAATATGTCTGACACATTGTAGCCTAAGTCAAATAATTCAGCAGACTTTGCTTATGTATCGAGTCTAGAAATCCAAAACATAAGAATCATGCCTGGCTTTGGTAAAATGATCACCTATGCAGTTTTCAGTTTCAGTTAATATGTATAAAATGATAAAATACAAAAACATTTGTCCATAACACATGATTTCACAGTGAAAACAGTGATCTGCATTTCATTCACACAAATCAGTTATCCAAATACTGTGGCCTACTTCACACTTGGATCCTTAATTTAATTATTTCCATAAAATCAAAAATTTGTATAATGTGAACTTTTATGACCCATGATCCACATGGATCACCCCCCCCCACACACCTTTATAATTCCATAAAGCCAAATAACAGAATGCTATTGGATAGCCAACAAAGATTCCACTTGAACTTTAAGTCTCCAGGAAAACATAGGTAACACACCATGTATACACTGAGGCATGACCATGAGCAAATACATGAAGGCCACAGAGAGACAGGTGTTGCCAAAGGGGATGGAACAGAGATGAGAACCGATCTGACTGAGAGGGGAAAGGTCAACAGACAAACTGCTCCATCACCTCTTCTCTTCCAGGGCCATGGGTGGTGACGGGTGGTGACAGTGGGCCTGAGAGAGCATGACAAAGCAGCAACATCATATGATCACAGTTGGGGCTAAAGTCTTGCCGTGGGCATCGAACCCCTAGCACCAGTAAATGAGAGCGTCATAAGGCAAAGACCTCAATGAGTCAAACAGTACCTCACAGCTCCACACATCCCAGGGAGTCAGAACACAGGGTGAGAGAGGAGGCCTCAGGGAGCACCATCACAGCTCTGGTGCAGCGCCTGTATATACGGAGTAGGAGGATGGATAACCTTACACAAGTGTTGATGCCTGCAATACAGACGCAGGTTAACATTTATTGTCATGAATCTTGCCCTGGAGGCAGAACTGAGCGATTTCCACTAGATGGACCAGCTGCAAAGTCAAAATTGTCTATATCTTAAAAATTAATTAAAACAAACATGTGCTTTTCAGTCTTAATCTAAGGTTAGGGTTAAGCATTAGGATTAGCAGTGTGGTTAAGGTTAGGGTTAGGTTTAAAATCCGATTTTGTGACTTTGTGGCTGTGCCAGCTAGTGACGACTCTGCAGAGCTGCCTCCAGGGCAAGATTCATGACAATAAATTCCAACCTGCAGAACAGATATCAGGGCTAAAACACTAGAATATTCAACAAATGTATATGGTAGTAAGATATTCTGCTCAATAGGACTGCAGCTGATATAACACTGGTTTCCACATCTCCAAATTTGATTCTCCCACTGCACCTTTCAGCCCAAACAAGAAGGCCAGGGTTAAATTTTCCTTGTAAATAAATAACACCTATTATTTCATTGTCTGTCGGTTTAGTATCTTAGTGAATTATCACTGTTCCCATGTTGTTCCAGACTTCACGTCCCCTCACTACAACAGAGCACAGAGTATTCTAAATTAATTTTCACATGAGAACCTCCACAACGCTATGATGGAAAAACATTTGTGCTATTGTTATTATATGTTATGGTCTTAGTTGCCACTACAGCAGCACAACGAGAAGGAAAGGTGTGGTACTAGGCCTGGAGGGGGGACAGGTAATAGGGCCTGTTGAGAGGGGGCAGTGGGGGTTGGGGGGCCAGGTAATAGGGCCTGGAGGGGGGACAGGTAATAGGGCCTGTTGAGAGGGGGCAGTGGGGGTTGGGTGGCCAGGTGCTGGTGGCAAATGCCAGACTATTGCTAAAGCGACCTCATGCCAGGATAATGCAAGGGCCATAGGTGTCCCCGAGTCAATCCGAACCCTCATGCTGATAGTCTTTCAATGCCTCTCCAGTAATTACTTTTCCCTGTTTCAATTCTCCTCTGGACAAGCCCTGGGAGAGACAAAAGAAGACATATTTTGTTTTCAGCTTTGCAAAAGTGCACAACCATTACATGGCATGTTTTAACATTTCTTATTTATTGGAAAGTGCAAGATGTGGTTCTCACTTGGATTATTGGTCACAAACATTGAGAGTGTTTTTGTTGTTGTTGTGCAACTAAAACAAGTGTGAGGCTAAATGTAAACCAGGACAATATCATAAACATAATTGTGATAATATAAACAACAACATTATGAAGTTCATGTTTTATTCAGATACTACTTTACTCAATAGGTGTGACTGAAAGTGCATTTTTTTAAACTAAAAATGGCTTCCTGATTGGCAAAATGTCTAATTTCCTACATAGTATATACTGGCCTATTCACTGATTCTGAGATAAGGGGCACCTTTGAAATATGTACATCATATTCTCTCAGTTAAAAAGCAATATTTCCAAATATTTTCATATATATCTTAGAGAAATTCTATCCATAACTAGGTAAAACCACCTATGTTTATTTTGGGAGCTTCTCTCTCCAAATGTTCCACTTCTTGCCTTGAAAGTACATCATAACAATACAAGAGCATTTGACAGTCTGAAATGGTTCAAATTAGTTTTTGATTTTCCCTTTGTGATTTTATAATTTACATATGGTGTGTTATGTTATCATAATAACCATGAGTTTGAAATATATTCTCATTAAAAGAAGGCCATGTATGATATATGCTATTATTATTGTCTTATTAATTAGCGCTATATCAATCAAGGCTGGATAGGCGTATAATAAATCAAATACATTGGTTTTTACCGCTATTCCCGAACAAAATAAGTAGGCAAAAAAAATAAAAAAATACTAAAACGAATTGGTCGTACATGTTCTCAATAATGCGCATGAAAAGCCGCAGGAAAGTTTCTTGTCAAACTATAGACTTACGTGTCAATGTTTCAGATGATAGCTCCCCAATGCAACCGAACAATACTCACAAAAAGAAACAGTGCAGCCAGTGCAATGCGTTATTAACGATTCACTTGGCATGTCCTTGAAAGGCTCAGGCGAAATGAATGTCTAGGAAACCTCAATCGTGCACTACGGGTGAAATTCTGCCAATTTCCCCTTAAAAGCGATTCATGTGCCGCCTGGTAATGTGCAGCTGTGGGCGAATTGAATAAAAGTCCAGTCATTTCAAGTTGATAAGCTTCAAGGAATTGCGCACTTAGTTTTACATGAGAGAAAAGGCGTTACTACATATTATACAAATATCACATACAACTCTTCCTTTACGTGTTCTTTAACTAGTCATAACGTTGGGTATGTGGGCTATTCAGCGTTTCAACAGGCCCAAAGCGGAATGAGACAACATCATTGCGCAATTCCCGATCCAATGAAGGATTGCTGTTAATGAATTTATCTTAAAAACGAACAGAATGTATCGTATTCATTTGACCCTAGTATGTATAACACCCAGAACAGTGCTGCAGTTTAGAATGAGAAATGTAGTGCCATCTGCACAGTTTGTATCCATTCTTGCCTGATATCAATAATGTATCACCTCTCCTGTCTGCCTATTACATCTAATATGTCGTCGTTCATGCATTAGCAATGCTACGTTGACAGAGATGAAGGGGGACGCAAACGGCTGCTGGTGTAAAAGTGATATTGTAAGACCTTACTTTGTCTTACGTGGATCTACTGGACTAAACAGTAAGGGCCATGTTCACAGCTCTCCAGGAAATGTGGCTTCACATACATAGTTCCAAGGTTATGGTTACGGATCAAAACGGATCTCTACAACATCCAAATGGTTTATCACACACATGTGATGCTTTGTTTGTACAATACTTAACGAATGACCTTCTTCAAATGTACACCAGCTAACAGAACATAAGCCTACTGTACACCATGCATTGTGATACAACTGTAGTCTACATGGCAAACAGCTCCCTAAACATTACCTCAAATATAATACGTCTATGTGAGTCTGTCCAAATTTCTGATAGTGTGCCTGTCGAATACTAAGTTTAATTTACCTTGTCTTGAGATTTGTTTTGTGTGTATTACCTAAATAAGGTGAAATCTGGGGCATGCAGACACTAGTAGACTGGTTGTCAGAGTCAGTGAAGTGTGAAATTGCAACACCAGACAGCCGGCATAAAAGCTCCGAAGGGGGCTAATGTCCCTGCTACATTCACAGAACATTTTCCAAATGGCTAAAAAGACGGAGCAAAAAAACGACAGATTTATGCTCTAGTCAGTTTAGTCATTGTTTTCCCCCATTTTATGTCTGTCTTTCTCATGGTTTCTGCTTTCTATATGTCCATTTTGTTATTTCATTAAGATCGACTAACGAGATGACGACTCTGTTCTCTATGTTAAGGGGAAATACTATAAGGAGTGTGTGGGGGGGGGGGGGGGGGGGTGATTGGGTATCAGGGTTGATCATTCGGGCCCCTATACAATCCCCCCCCCCCCCCATTAGCCACCAGCAGCCTGAAATGTCGCAGGAGGAAGAGACAGAACAATTACAATTAATAACAGTGAGCAGCTCTGTTTCCGCTTCACCCCACCCAGCTGACACACCCAATCACACACTGCACAAACACGCACGCAGACACTCAATCACACACTACACACATGCATGTGGCTTGTGCACACACACAAGCACACACACATGTACAGACGGGTGTTAAAGGAACCATGTTTTCATTCTGAGGGAAAAATCAACAGAAGCGTTTGGTTTGTTAGCCTTGACCGTTCCCATGTTCATTCTGAGTGGTATCACTTCTTTCAGCTCATTCTAGTATCAATACACACCAAAGAGCCACCAAATCTCACCGACTCTCCCCTTAACACTCCCTCTGGTGCAAAATGTAACCTCTCTCAGAGCTGAGGTCACTGTTCTGGTGGTCTGGAGTCCCCAGTCACTGGACCAGCTCGTCATACCAACACAAATCCCTAACAGCTTGGACTCTATTGTCTCTATAGTCCATTTCAAACACCTTCTATTGTTCAGAGAAAGTTTTTTTGGGGGGGGGTCTGTTCGATATTTGAAACATGTTGATCATACCGTGATTGATTGACATGTTTCACGGCCCAATCAGAATCATTCACCTTTTTAGGAAAGAGTTGAATATCGGCCAAGAATAACTTGATGTGGAGCTGAAGAGCCCAACTGTGACATGGACTAGATTAATCCAAAACACCTGGTCATAGAGTAGAGAGAATGTAACCTCTGGTGCAGAAACACATCCAATGTTTTCATAAACTATCCAGAATCATAGAGAATGTTTGCTGGTCTAAAGATGATGCCAGACAAAGACAAATACGATATGTGTCCAAACTACGCCCAAAACTAAAGTCGCAGAGTGCTTTAACCCAACGAGAGGCCTTCTATTGGCTTCTCTGAAAGTTACAAAGCAGATAAAACAATCTCGATAGGGAGACATTTCCAAGTTCATACAACATTGCTAATCACGAGACATTCAGGTTATATATTGTTTTGATGAAGGCTCCCATTGGCGGCAGCTGCAGACAGACTTTTGGCTAAGTATAGGAGGATAGTAGACAGACAGCCCAAGCGGTTTAGCCTTGTTTAAAATTATTAATCCACTTCTAATTCCAGCTGGCCCCCTGAGAGAGGGACCCCTATCCAAAAAATCAGCCCATTCATTGTGAGGTCTGGCAGAAGGGGGAAACTGGGCGTGTTTGTTTCTGCTCCAATCAGTTTCTAGTGGTCCAGAGATAAAAAAAAAAAAAAAAAAGCCCAAGCCATGTCTCGATGGGGGAAGTAACTAAAGTCAATGAATACCAACTCAATCCGGAGCCATGAGTAAGTGCATGAGACAGAAGCAACAAGTGTTTCTGCATCCCAGAAAGAGTTGCAGTCTTTAGTACAATTTAAATGGTTAATGTCGGGCACACATGGGCACTCTTAATCTAGCAGATTAGAAGTGATTGGAAGTGATATCTCAACTGATTGTGCGAGACAAAACACTGTAAGGGCAAAGTAGAGGAGAATTTGATTGAAGCTGCAGACTGATACAAGTGTCTTTTACAAGCTTCATGCATCTGGCAATGATAAAGACACCTCTTCCTGTGAATAGAGCAGTCAGTCAGTTCCCCATGCCTCCAACCCAACAACCCAACAATCCAACAACCCAGCAATCCAACAACCCAGCAATCCAACAACCCAACAACCCAGCAATCCAACAACCTAACAGCCCAGCAATCCAACAACCCAACACAGCCACAATCCAACCCCAGGCAGCTACAAACAACAATCAGCCTTTAAAAGGTCTACCACTGGGCTCCCGAGTGGCACAGTGGTCTAAGGCACTGCATCGCAGTGCTAGCTGTGCCACTAGAGATTCTGGGTTTGAGTCCAGGCTCTGGCGCAGCCGGCCGTGACCGGGAGACCAATGGGCCCAGCATCGTCCGGGTTAGGGGAGGGTTTGGCTGGGGATGTCCTTGTCCCATCGTTCACTAGCGACTCCGTGGTGGGCCGGGCGCAGTGCACGCTGACACAGTCACCAGGTGCACAGTGTTTCCTCCGACACATTGGTGCAGCTGGCTTCTGGGTTAAGTGGGTATTATGTCAAGAAGCAGTGCGGCTTGGTTGGGTTGGGTTGTGTTTACGGAGGACGCATGGCTCTTGACCTTCGCCTCTCCCGAGTCCATACGGCAGTTGCAGCGATGAGCCAAGACTGTAACTACCAACTGGACACCACGAAATTGGGGAGAAAATGGGGTTAAAAAAAGAAAGAAAAAAAGGGCTACCACAGCTAACTGCCAACCACACTATATACCCCCCAGTCTGAGGGAACTATGGCTAACCTCTGAGGGGATCCCACACTGTCACTTCCAATGTAAACATGACACCATACATACAGTGCATTCAGAAGGTATTCAGGCCCCTTGACTTTTTCAACATTTTGTTACCTTACAGTCTTACTCTAAAATGGATTTTTTTAAAATCCCTTATCGATCTACACACAATAGCCCATAATGACAAAGTGAAAACAGGTTTGCAGAAATCTTTGCTAATTTATTACAAATAAAAAACAGAAAAGACTTTTGACATCAGTATTCAGACCCTTTGCTATGAGACTCCAAATCAAGCTCAGGTGCATCCTGTTTCCATTGATCATCCTTGAAATGTTGCTACGACTTGTTTCAATTCAATTGATTGGACATGATTTGGAAAGTCACACATCTGTCTATCTGAGGTCCCACAGTTGACAGTGCATGTCAGAGCAAAAACTAATCCATGAGGTTGAAGGAATTGTCCGTAGAGCCCTCGAGACAGGATTGTATATCGAGGCACAGATATGGGGAAGGGTACCAAAAAAATGTCTGCAGCATTGAAGGTCACCAAGAACACAGTGGCCTCCATCATTCTTAAATGGAATAAGTTTGGAGCCACCAAGACTCTTCCTAGAGTTGGCCGCCTGGCCAAACTAAGCAAGCGGGAGAGAAAGACCTCGGTCAGGGAGGTGACCAAGAATCAGAGGGTCACTAAGACAGACCTCCAAAGTGCCTCTGTGGAGATGGGAGAAACTTCCTGAAGGACAACCATCTCTGCAGCATTCCACTAATCAGGCCTTTATGGTAGAGTGACCAGACGGAAGCCACTCTTCAGTAAAAGGCACATGACAGCCCGCTTGTAGTTTGCCAAAAGGCACCTAAAGAACTCTCAGACCATGAGAAACAAGGTTCTCTCGTCTGATGAAACCAAGATTGAATTCTTTGGCCTTAATTTCAAGCGTCACGTCTGGAGGAAACCTGGCACCATCCCGACGGGGAAGCATGGTGGTGGCAGCATCATGCTGTGGCGATGTTTTTCAGCGGCAGGGACTGGGAGACTAGCAGGGAACGAGGAAGAGATGAACGGAGCAAAGTACAGAGAGATCCTAAATGAAAACCTGCTCCTGAGCGCTCAGGACCTCAGACTGGGGTGAAGGTTCACCTTCCAACAGAACAACGACCCTAAGCACACAGCCAAGACAATGCAGGGGTGGCTTCGGGACAAGTCTCTGAATGTCCTTGAGTGGCCCAGCCAAAGCCCGGACTTGAACCCGATCGAACATCTCTGGAGAAACCTCAAAATAGCTGTGCAGCGACACTCCCCATCCAACCTGACAGAGCTTGAGAGGATCTGCAGAGAAGAATGTGAGAAAGTCCCCAAATACAGGTGTGTCAAGAATGGTGACGAGTTGGAGGGTGGGGGTTCATGTGACATGGATGAGTTTAGAGGGGAACAAGGTGGATCCTGTACCATAACAACCCCTCCCCCCAATGTCTGCTTCTCATTATGGCTGTCTTTGTCACCATGAAGGCCTTTCATATCTCCATATCCACCGCTTGGTCATTTACCATACAGTCAGCCTTCAGACATCAGTCACGTCCCACACAGACACACACATGTGCACAAATACACACACACACTACACGCACACACACAAATCCACCCACACCGGCTATTCTGACAGAAAATTGGACCCAATTAAAAGTAATCGAAGGCGGAGAAGTAAAAAGCATTTTAATATCCCATGCTTTTAATTCTTTTCATTTGGCTTTCATCAGTTTTTCCCTCTCGTGCTCTTTCCCACTCTCTCGCCATGCCTCTATCTTTCATAATGATTTTTGAGTGCTGCTAGATTGACAGAAGAAATAGATTGTTGTGGAGATACTGATTATTTAATGAATTATTTATTATTTTAAAAGTTGCTGGGTGGTGATGTTCCCTCACTGTTACAGTTGATGGAAAATTACAGGCTGGTGTGACAGTGAGTGACATCTGAACAGAAGTGTCGGGGCAGGGGGTGGGCCATGCCCACTGAACCATCCAAATGTGCCCATGCCCTTAATGCCACGGCAACAGCGCCTACCCAACCAGGCCTCTGCTTCTATTTCCTAACACTTCCCCTGAACAAAAGTGTCATATTAATCATGGGCGCCAGTTTCTCTCCACCTCTCACTCTGTTATTGTTGCCATCCTAATAGTCAAGTCTCACGCTAAAAACGACAATCAATTCACCTCAGCATGAGCCCAGAAACATCCACTACTGTGAACATAGCCCCCTAAAAAAACTCCTGAATTTAGCAAGCCTTCATCAAAATGATCTGTCCTCTCCCTAAAACCGATAAGTAGGCCACCGAGAGTGGTCTGGGGAGGCCTGTGTCATTATTGATTTGACATGTTAATGAATAATTCATTTTCAGTGGCTGGCATCAGCTGTGGCCACTGTTTATTAGTGCTGAGGTGGGACAGAGAGAGAGAGAGAGTTAGAGAAAAGGAAGAAAGAAAGAAAGAGAGAGAGAGAGAGAGCAAGAAAGAGGAAGATAGAGAGAGACAAAGAGAAAGAGCAAGATAGAGAGAGAAATAGAAAGGAAGCGAGAGAGAGAAAGACAAAGAGAGAGAGAGAAAAAGCAAGATAGATCGACAGAGAGAAAGAGCGAGAGAGAGAGAGAGTGAGAAAGAGGAAGATAGAGAGAGAAACGAGAAAGAGGAAGACAGAGAGAGAGAGAAAGAGCTAGAGAGAGAGAAAGAGAGAGAGAGAGAGAAAGAGAGAGAGAGAGCGAGAGCGAGAGAAAGAGAGAGAAATTAGAAAAAGGAAGATAGATAGACAGAGAGAAAGAGCAAGATAGAGAGAGAGAGAGATGAAGATAGAGAGAGAAAGAGCAAGATAGAGAGAGAGACAGAGACAGAGAGAAAGAAAGAGAGAGTGAGAGAGAGAGAAAGAGACAGCGAAAGAGCAAGATAGAGAAAAAGAAAGAGAGAGAGAAAGACAGAAAGACTGACACGTATGTCACCTCACTCCACTTTCCAGTCCTCTCCAACTCACTCTATTGGGTACAGATATATGATCAGTTTACCTTTTCCAAATTCTAACATGCATCGTAGGGGATAAAAACTCACTGACCTAGGATCAGTGACTAAGCGCAACTTCATCCTACCTCCTTCAACCCAGGATTATTGTGGTCAGAACAGTAACCCAGGGACTACTCCGCTCCACCACTCTGGGCCAAGCTTCTTTATGTAACATTTATGATCTCCAGTAATAACATAAAATGTTGCAGTGCAATCCCAGATTTCATATGATTTCTTCTGCCCGATGTCTAGGTGATTTATAGTTGTTTCCAGCCTCCCTGGCGCTCTTGGCTGGGAGTACACAAGCCCAGATTTATACCTGGGCGTAAATCACACACAACCACACTCGCTGACACAGGACCCAGCAGCTGCCTGTTTTCATACTGTACGCCTTTAACTTCAGAAGACTTTCTAACTTTGATAAAACTATCAAACCATTGTTGAAAAGCTAGTAAAAACAGGAAACATTTGATGGTTGCTTTCATGTATAAGTGTGTATTATATGCATGTGTGAAATGGAACTGTGTTTTTTCGCAAATCCCAACTCCCCCTGAGACACCCTCGGAGGGTCAGCCGTTATCTGCGGTGACCCGGAGCAATTAGGGTTAAGTGCCTTGCTAAAGGGCACATCAACAGATTATCTACCTTGTCGGATCAGGGATTCGAACCAGAAACCTTTGGGTTACTGGCCCAGGCTACCTGCCACCCCCTTTAGTTTATCTAAGTCTCCTGGTATGGCCTCTGGTCCGCCCTGAGTTGAGAAGGAGAGGGACTGAGTTTAGCAACACTACAGGTAAATCTCTAGACCTCTCACAAACACTATAGGCATGCAGCGCAACGTCCTGTGGTGGCCTCATGGCCACGTCCGAGGCTGGTGACAGGATTTACTGACATGACTCAGTGAGAATATCCCACCCCATAACCTTCTAACACACACACACACAGGCTTTGTTGTAACATCCTGACCTTTTCACTAGTCAGTTGACATTCTGTGTGCTTTGAAATAGAGTTTGTGTGCTCAGTGAGGAGGCTCCACTGACTTCAGGCCTGCCGTCACATGACTTCATAGATATTTATTTGATCTTAAACAGAAGGAACTTTGTATGGATGACTAAGATATATTTAGTGAGCTGTCTGACATTGGATACACGTCAAACATACGCAACACACACTGGACATAAACACACACACACACACACACACACACACACACACACACACACACACACACACACACACACACACACACACACACACACACACACACACACACACACACACACACACACACACACACACACACACACACACACACACACACACACACAGAGGTCAGGGCGCCATAAAGAGCCTGTCAGGGAGGACTAAAGGAAGATGAGTTATGTGCTTGAGTTGTCTGTGACCTGTGACACTAGTCCATGTGATATCACTGACTGGAAAAAGCCTATGGGACTGTTAATTCCTGTCCATTCCACTGTAAACCTGGATAACACCATTGTAAACCTGGATAACACTGTTGTAAACCTGGATAACACTGTTGTAAACCTGGATAACACTGTTGTAAACCTGGATAACACTGTTGTAAACCTGGATAACACCGTTTTAAACCTGGATAACACCGTTGTAAACCTGGATAACACCCCTTTAAACCTGAATAACACCATTGTAAACCTGGATAACACCGTTTTAAATCTGGACAACACCGCTGTAAACTTGGATAAAACTGTTGTAAACCTGTATAACACGGTTTTAAACCTAGATAAAACCATCGTAAACCTGGATAACGCCGTTGTAAAGCTTGATAACACCCTTTTAAACCTGGATAACACCATTGTAAACCTGGATACCACCATTGTAAACCTGGATAACAATGTTGTAAACCTAGTTAACACCATTTTAAAGCTGGATAACACCACTTTAAACCTGGATAACACCCTTTCAAACTTGGATAACACTGTTGTAAACCTAGATAACAGCATTGTAAACCTGGATAACACCGTTGTAAACCTGGATAACACCCCTTTAAACCTGGATAACACTGTTGTAAACCTAGATAACAGCATTGTAAACCTGGATAACACCGTTGTAAACCTGGATAACACCCCTTTAAACCTGAATAACACCGTTGTAAACCTGGCTAACACCTCTTTAAACCTGGATAACACTGTTGTAAACCTAGATAACAGCATTGTAAACCTGGATAACACCGTTGTAAACCCTGGATAACACCGTTTTAAATCTGGACAACACCGCTGTAAACCTGGATAACACTGCTGTAAACCTTGATAAAACTGTTGTAAACCTGTATAACACTGTTTTAAACCTAGATAAAACCATTGTAAACCTGGATAACACTGTTTAAACCTAGATAACACCATCTTAAACTTGGATAACACCCTTTAAACCTGGATAACACTTTTTAAACCTGAATAACACTGTTATAAACCTGGATAAGACAGTGGTACCAATCACAGCAGTCCTTTCAGCTGTACAATGTCTAATACAATCTCCCCCTCCCCTTTCTCGATCTCTGGCCTTTTCCTTCCTTTCTCTGTCTTTCTATCTCTCTCTCTCCCTCCCTCCCTCTCTCACCTTGCTACTGTAGTTATAGGTGGTTAGCTGCTATGAGAGCCCAGACTAACTGCCTTTGTTAGCGACACCCCTTTGTGCCTGTGTTTCTGTCTCTCTCTCCCCTTTCTCTCTCTCTCTCCCCTTTCTCTCTCTCTCTCTCCCCTTTCTCTCTGTCTCTATCTCTCCCCTTTCTCTCTCTCTCTCTCTCTCCCCTTTCTCTCTGTCTCTCTCTCTCCCCTTTCTCTCTCTGTCTCTCTCTCTCCCCTTTATCTCTCTCTCTCTCTCTCCCTCTCTCTCTCTCTCTCTCTCTCTCTCTCTCTCTCTCTCCCCTTTCTCTCTGTCTCTCTCTCCCCCTTTCTCTCTCTCTCCCCTTTCTCTCTCTCTCTCTCTCTCTCTCTCTCTCTCTCTCTCTCTCCCCATTCTCTCTGTCTCTCTGTCTCTCTCTCTCTCCGTCTCTCTCTCTCTCTCTCTGTCTCTCTCTCTCTGTCTTTCTCTCTCTCCCTGTCTCTCTCTCTCTCTGTCTCTCTCTCTCTCTCTGTCTTTGTCTCTCTCTCTCTCTCTCCATCTCTCTCTCTCTCAGGGGCCACAAGGAACTCTAAGTTTCCATTCATGCTTCTCATTATCGGGGCATGTTGGTTTTTTTATGGGGCCTTGTAAACCCCTGAATTACAGCACTTTAAAATGGATCCTGACACTATTATGTGACCGTGCTTATGGAAAAGCCTTTCATTGCTGGACCGAGGACTTAAAATGGTGGACGACAAAAGAGCATGACTTGTTAATTATTTTTAACAGCCGGATAAAATGATTATGAACTAGGTAGGATACACAAATGACCAGTACCAGAAATGTTACATAATAAAATGACTTCCTCTTTGGGAAAATAACATGCTGTCTTAGAGGAACAATGAAACATGTGCATAACAGACCAAATCATATGTATAGTTGTTTTTGTATGGGAGAAGTTTTCCATCTTTCTTTATTAAACAAATGATAAACAAAATGAAGTTGAATTATGGTTATGAGGCATCACTTCCTTTAAGATGAGGATAATAATGTAGAACACAATCCTTTCAATGAAAGTACTTACAATTCAACAACACTAGGTATTCAATAATGAATATAATGGTAATGGAAATATAAATTGTAATTAGGGTTGCACATTTTGGGGAATACTCAGAGGTGGAAACGTTCTGTGGGAATTTAAGGGAATATATGGGAATTAATGGGAATATATGTGAACTAACGGAAATATATGCAAATTAATATTAATACCATTTAAATGTGGTGGTTTTTTGCATTGGCTATATTTACCATATCATATGGAAACATAAACCTTTTCCCTTATGATAACTAGACATAATTGCAAATTATGAAATCCTTCCAATATAAATTTAAAAAACAATTTAGTTGCGAATTGAACTTTAATTAAATGAGTTGACTCTTCACATGGGATGATTTCACTGAACAACAAAAGAAAGGAAATATTGAATGATTCCCAATGATCCAGCGCATCTCCCAAAACGCTTTCAACATAAATCTGTAAAGCTTTGGTGATGTTCCTCTCAGGCTTCCATGTCTTCTCCCTGAACCTCCTCAATGTCCACCTCTTGAACATCAGACTATGAGGCCTCATCTTCACTGTCACTTTCCAACCTTGTAGAGGATGGTCAGTTGTCAGGCTCAAAAAGACTCAAATGTGCCTGGATGGCCACCAATTTTTCAACCCTTGTATTGGTCAGCCTGTTGCGTGCTTTGGTGTGTGTGTTCCCAAACAAGGACCAGTTGCGCTCTGAGGCGGCTGGTATTGGTGGGATTTGGAGGATGATGGAGGGGAAATAGCCTCAGATCCACAAAGTCCCTTCCAACAGGTGGCTGATGAGATATGTTGGCACAACTGCCATATTGCATCTCCATCCCAAAGCCCTTGCTTGGAAGTGTACTTTGCCAGACAGTCAAAAACCTTGTCCTCATCCAGGCCAAGGTGGCGAGACATGGTAGTAATGACACCATAGGCCTTGTTGATCTCTGCACCAGACAGGATGCTCTTGCCGACATACTTGGGGTCCAACATGTATGCTGCGACATATATGGGCTTCAGGCAGAAGTCTTCATGCTTTTTGATGTATTTCAGAACTGCAGTTTCCTCTGCTTGGGGCAACAGTGAAGTGGGAAAGGCAGTACGGATTTCTTCTCTTACACCTGTAAGCAGAGTCTTAACATCAAACAGGATGGCATTGTCCCCCTCAATCCGTGCAATGGCTGCTGCTATAGGTTTCATGAGTTTCAGGCTGCTTACCACTCACTCCCAAAATACATCATCCAGGAGGATCCTCTTGATGGGGCTGTCCATATCGGCCGACTGTGATATGGCCATTTATTTGAGAGACTCCTTCCCCTCCAGGAGACTGTCAAACATGATGACAACACCACCCCAACGGGTGTTGCTGGGCAGCTTCAATGTGGTGCTCTTATTCTTCTCACTTTGCTTGGTGAGGTAGATTGCTGCTATAACTTGATGCCCCTTCACATACCTAACCATTTCCTTGGCTCTCTTGTAGAGTGTATCCATTGTTTTCAGTGCCATGATGTCCTTGAGGAGCAGATTCAATGCAATGAGCAGCACAGCCAATGGGTGTCATGTGAGGGTAGGACTCCCCCACTTTAGACAAAGCAGCCTTCATGTTCGCAGTATTGTCTGTCACCAGTGCAAATACCTTCTGTGGTCCAAGGTCATTGATGACTGCCTTCAGCTCATCTGCAATGTAGAGACCGGTGTGTCTGTGGTTCCTTGTGTCTGTGCTCTTGTAAAATACTAGTTGAGGGGTGGAGATTATGTAGTTAATTATTCCTTGCCCACAAACATTCGACCACCCATCAGAGATGATTGCAATACAGTCTGCTTTCTCTATGATTTGCTTGACCTTCACTTGAACTCTGTTGAACTCTGCAATTAGTAGATTAAAGCATGTCTGGTTGGAGAGGTGTATGCTGGGCGAGGAACATTCAGAAATCTCTTCCAATACACATTGCCTGTGAGCATCAGAGGTGAACAGGTTGCATACACAGCTCGAGCAAGACATTCATCAGCATTTCTCTGACTACATTCCTCCACTGAGTCAAAAGAAACTTCTGATTCCAGGAGGACCATGAGCTGTTGCTATCGATAAGGTGTCTGAAGAAGTAGAGGGACTTTTGTCAGAGGTTGCTTGTTGTGAGAGCTGAGGGAACTTTATGCATTTGGCCAGATGATCCTGCATCTTTGTTGCATTCTTCACATATGATTTGGCACAGTATTTGCAAATGTACACAGCTTTTCCTTCTACATTAGCTGCAGTGAAATGTCTCCACACATCAGAAGGTGCCCGTGGCATTTTCCTGTAAAGATTAGAAAATATTCTGGAGATTTACTGGATTTTCCGAACATTTGCAACCCTAATTGTAATAGTAAAAATTATATTTTTATTGTGATATATAACATTATTTATCAAGAACCAAAATGAAAAGTAATTAGGAAGTATTGCTGGGCAGAGAAAAGTAATTTCTAAATGATTACAAAGGCAAAAAGTAGAGATATTTAATGATTTTCTCATTACACAGACACAAACAGATGAATTGTATTTCCAATGTTCACTGGTATATAAACATGGAAATACAGTAGATATAATTACAATTTAGTTCATTTATATGCGTGTGTTCGTGCATCCATGCAGGTGTATGAGTAGACCTATGTGTGTTGGTACATATGCATGTATATATTCTCTGAAGGTCATACTGGGCTGAGTAGAGGCAGGAGCAGGCTGTTTGTCGTCAGAGCAGAGCGGTGGGTCACAATAAAAGGTGTCAGCCAGTCAAAACAGTGCCCGTTATTCCAGCAGGGCCCAAGTGGCGGTGAAGAGGCTCTTTTCAGGCGCCCTTAATGTGGTAAAGAGATCTCCTTCACAATTGGGACACTCCAAGAGGCCATCCCCGGCAAACAGGCAAAAACAAACACCTCCCACCACCATCACCCCTCCAGCCTCCACCCAGCCCACTAATTCAGACCTCATGTTCCAGTGTGCACCACTGGAGGCCCAGCCACCAGCAGACAGAACCAGGTGATCCCAAATGAAACACTCCTCACAACTTCACAACACTCTCAACTGCTATGAGAGATGTTCTACTCAAAATAAAGATTACTGCCAGCACTGCGAAGCCACATGATCACCTTGGCAGTGTCTGGAAATGTTACCTACATGGTTATGAAAGTTAGCAGTGTGGTGTGGTTCACAGAAGATATTAAAACCTCACCCCCCTGAATTCTTACAGATCTTCCCAGTGTCAACATTTACTTTCCCCACTAATGCAACTTTCTGTGTGCACTGATACACCATTGTTATTACAACTGCACTATTATGCACGGCATATTCCTGGCTATGGTCTAAAATCAACATCTAACTTATCCATCCTCCTTTCACTCTAACCTCTCTGTCTACAATCAGGGCACAACATAACTGTATCATTTAGAATAGTATTTTCTCCTTCTCTCTTTGAAAAGGCCTAGTCTTCCTGTTCCACACGGTGAGCTGGTTCACTGGATTTCATTGGGGTGACTTCTGTGGGTCCACATGGGGCCATGGTTATATTGTGGAGGAGAGAGGCCTTTGAATCCATCTTACCAGGCAGAGGCTGGGGCTGGGGAGGAGAGGAGACAGCCTGAGCAGTAGCCGCCCAGCTGGCCTAGTGACAATTTGGCTGACAATGGCAGGAGAATTAGCACTCACGTTTACAAGCACCACCTCAAATTACTTCTCTCTCTTTCTCTGCCACACTCACAAAAGAGAAAGAAAGCGAGTTGAAAGTGGACTTTATAAGACGCTGCAGAGGCCAGACATTGTCGGTAATAAGTAAAGGTTGCCGGGATCCAAATCCATAATCATGATCATAAAAGAAAACTGTTTACAACACAAATTAAACAATTATACTAGCTAGCTAACTCTCTCTCTCTCCAGCAGATCCCGGACTGGAATGGGACTCATGGGGCTTGACTGAATTCAAAGACAACACCTTCATCTTCTTCTACCTCCTCTATTTTCTCCCTGCTCCTCCATCTCCTTCTTCTTGTCTGTTGAAACATGTGGTCAGCTGTTGTGCTTCCATGTGGTCAGATGATCAAAGCTTGGGAGCGTTGGTAATTGTCCCCCGCTGAAGCGCTGCCCTGGCTGGGATCAGGCTCTCTCAGCAGGTGGGGGGGACAGCCATGAGAACGGAGGGAGCGGGTGGAGGAACGTGAGAGGCCCTGCCTGGTAGAAATAAAGACTTCCTAAGGGCTGCTCTCTGACAACAGATCCCCAAAGGCATAGTGAAAAATGAAGCCTAGCTTCCCACATTAGCAGGGGTTGGAGCAGGAGAAAGGGGCTGCCGATAAGGGGGGGGGGGGGTTGAAGGGGAGAGATGGAAGAATAAGAGAATGGGATTATAATATTGGCTCAGAGAGGGGTGAGTGATGATTGTACGCCACATTTTGCATCGGGGCTTAGAAGTCGGTCTGTGTCAAACGCCAGGGTTTTCCCAAACGTGTTTTATGGAATATGAATGCTGTGTTACTTCTCCTCATCACCCCACGCCCCAACTGCAAACACACACACACACGCACACACACACAACCAAATAAAGTCGGCAGTTGTTCTAACACAATACACACACACTCACACGCAGATTGAAGCGGCGAGACGCATACCATGGCGGTCTTCGTGTTTACCTGAAGACCAGGGGGAGCTGTGAAAGCTCACAAGTCGGGCTACTTCACATGTATGTGGGAGCCCGCAAAACACTTTTCACTGCTGTCCGTCATTTTGATTGCCCAGCACGGCTCCCCCACCACGCCCCCACCCCTCGGCCAGATGGCTCTTTTTAACTGTCTGCGGGCTCTAGCACCTCCATACTAAATCCCTGGGCTCTGGGCTGGGCTGGTGGGTAGAGGAGCTGGAGGGAGGGTGGGGAGGGGAGGAGAGGGGGGGGGATCTCTGTGGACAAATGGTTTCGGAGGTAGCAGAGCAAATAAAACGGATTAAGGGGAGTCTTTTCACAGACACTTCAAAACTACTTTGGAGCTCGTCCGCCGACCGCAGCCTCCCCCCACATATCCACCCCAGCCCCTGATAAGAGCAAAAAAATCTGCCAATCACAGCAAGCTAGGGAGAATCTAAACTGTGTTCACCAAGGAGAGCTAAGACATATATATATAAAAACAAACTAACACAGGGCACAAAATGCTTTTTTGGAACCCAGAGAAAGCGATAAGAAAAGGCCGGACTACTCTTCAAACCTCATGACATAACCTTTTAGAAATGTAGCAGGTCCATTATGACTAACAGACAAGTGAGGCGATCTCAAAACCAACGTAATATTTCACTGCGGACGGAAGTTAATCAATACATTTCATTTCGGATTTTTAAAAGCTTTAAATGTCTCTGTGTCCTCTGTTGAATGCTTCTGTTCAAGTGTAAGTGGACAGTCTTAAGTCCACGTAGCGTACTGTAAATATGCCCGGGAATTTGTGACTCATAAAGAACGCACACTTGCACTGGATTGCCAAGCCAATCACTGAACACGGCTGATGTTGATTCCATGCGCTGTCCTTTCAAGTCTTGGTTATTGTTCGACAATTTGCACAATATCCATGACCTGCTTTCCATGAACCACTAGGACATGCCTGGCAAAAGAGGTGAAAGCACATACTGTCCAATACGAATGGGACTCAGTTGTCACCTCTTGACTAATTCCAGCCAAAGGTTCGTTTTTGACTCCCCGCTGCGTCATGTCATTATGTTGCCTAGCAACGTGCCATGATTTATTTTTAGCACACAAAAATTAAGATTCCCATTTTGTTAACACAAAAACACTTATGACTGTCTGGCATATATTAATTTGTATAAATTATGAGTCTAATCAAAAAGACAATTGAAAGAGGAAGTATTTGCATAAACTCTGTGACATTTTTGTATCTATTGCTCAATCTTACTGAATTGACTGTGACACCACAGCAACCATTGTCTTTGATGAAACACCTGTCATATTTTAGAGGCAGCGTTTAAAAGATGGAAAACAACATTCCGCAACGTAAATAATGATTTACTTCTATCAGAAATAAAGACCCTGTAAATAAGGCCCTCGCTTGTCACACGTTATTGTTCATCCTAGTACAATACCTGACAGCCTGCTTCAAGCATTTCCCTCTCATCCCGTTCATGGACATGGCCCAGAGGCCTGGTGTCACTTTGCACCCAGGGCAGTGAGCAGGTGAACCTACTCCTGATGACATGTCCCCATGCATGCCGGGACCTCTGCAGGGACCCGAGGGACCCCGAGATCACTCAATTAGTGCAGGAGAATGATCCTGCCCAGCCAGGACTGAACCATGACACAGTACCTGCCAAACACTGTCAGGCTGCACTGCCACCAACCAGCCCGCCGTCTGTGTGGGTGGGTGAGTGGGTGGGTGAAGGAGTGGGCGGGGGTAGGAGAGTGTTATAGTGGGGGGTTGGGGGGGGGGGGTATGTTCCTGCCTGCCTTTTTCTTTCTGCCTCTCTACCTGCCAGGCTCTCTATTATTCGTTTTGTCTTCTGTCTATCCGTCTGTCTACCCATCTGTGTGCATTCTGCCATCCTAACTGATTGTCTGTCTCTCCTGTCGCTCTGTGGATCATTGTGTTCTTAGCTCCCCAATGACTGTGCTTTAATGCATTGTTACGGATCCTGTGCTATTCATGCGGAAATAAATATTTCCTACAGTGTTCATGCTTTAGTGCTGATGGTGTACAACTGAAAGAAAGAGAGTCAGTCAGTGGAGATAGCAGGAGTTTAATTAGCATGTTCTCCTTGATAGGTCCCCAACCCCAGCCAACAGATATAGGCCAATAGTAGGAAGAAGCACTGCAGTCTGCCTTTGATTCTGGAGAGAGATAGTAAACACACAGACACAAACTAGACACACACGCTCAAGTGTGCATGTACACATAGACATACACATTTGCATGCGCACACACTCACACACACACACACACACACACACACACACACACACACACACACACACACACACACACACACACACACACACACACACACACACACACACTCACACACATACACACACACACACACACACACACACACACACACACACACACACACACACACACACACACACACACACACACACACACACACACACACACACACACACACACACACACACGGCAAAGAAAACAACTACTGTCCCCGAACTAGTGAAGAGCAGCGAAAGTAAGTGTGTGTTGTCTCAGATCCCATGATGAGGGAGGGCTTCTAGGTGAGCTTCACTGTGACGGAGGGGGCTTGGGGGGCTCGATAAACTCCTTCTCTCTTTGTTGTTCTAGGAACGTATTCCCATTGCTGCCTCTTGAAGATCATGGTAACCTGCTGTCAGCCAGAGAGACGGGGGCCCTGTGCCATTAGACTTAGATGTGTTCTTGAATCAAGAATATGTCTAAAACAAGAACAACAACAACAATATCAGTCACTTCCTGGGAGGCACACGATCAAGGAGTAGCAGCTGCCTGTTGCTAGGGAAAGATGATTTATCTCACTATTAGTCTATTTCCTGTCTCTCTATCACTCTTTTTTTAGAGACTTCCTCAAAACTACTCAATTCAGCCTTGGGATGCAGTCCCAAACAAATCAATACAGTACTGTCTATATCTGTCCTCCAGGCTAGGAAAAGTCTGTCGAGTAGTAGACACACACACACACAAGGAATATCGGTTTCCTCAAGACAATGTACTGGATATCATAACAACAATCAAGTCTCTTACTCCCGATCCTATTAAGGGTCCATTTGACCTCTAAAACTTTGCAGAGGCTCAGTGAGATGGAAGTCAGTGGAACACAACAGCTGGCACTACAATTTACATGAGAACACAGCAACTGCTGCAGCTGCCATCACCAGGCATCTGCCGGGTAAATACTGCTATGAAAATAAACATTCCTGCGAGGCCACATACACTACCTATCTCAGTCCATTCCTCAGGGGTAATGACATGCCTTATCATATAAATCCAGGTATGCTAACGCATCGCAGTTCAATTCCAAGTTTGTTATTGTAGAGGTCCAACTTTCCAACTGGACCAATCACCAGTTTGCACTTCACTAATGGTGCCCTTTTGGTGCCCATTAATTGCCCAATGATGATTTTTACGCTCTTCAAACACACGTTGCCTTGTGTCCCGGTGGCTGACATCAGACTGGGAAAGGCCTTAATCCCAGCCCCTAGACAAGGAGGAGGAGAGTAGAAAAAAGATCACCCTAACCACTGATCCCATGTCAGATGTTGTACCATCCTCTAATGCAGGGATCATCAACTAGATTCAGTCACGGGCCGATTTATTTCTTGAGCGGATGTTCGGGGGGCCGGAACACAACTACTAATAATTTGTAGACTGCAAAGTGACAAGAAGCCCAAACAGATATAATGTTGGACTAAAACATAATCATTTCAAACCTTGCTTACATTTGTATACGATCACCACTCTCTATTAGGTGTGGAATACGTGGGACTTCTTAAATCACTTGGAGCTGATTTCTTGGTGTTTTTACAGTCTTTTTTATCCAACAATGGAAATAATAATCAAATAAAATAATAATAATATTGCTCAGAAAACTCAAATAAAACCACCCGCGGGCCAAATTCGGCACGCAAGCCTCCAGTTGTTGAACCCTGCGCTAATAGTTACTGATATGATCGGAGGTAGTGTAATCTGATCCTAGATCTATAGTAAAGAGCCTTCTAGTTTGAGCTAGGGGAAGGAGGAGTGGGCCTTGGTGCTGGGGGGAGAGAGGGCCGTACCACACCTGTGTGTGTTGACTCTACACGTCTAGATATTTGATTAGCTGTAATCCAATTGAGGGAGACGGCTTCCTGTTAAGCGAGGTGCAAAGGGCCTAAATAAACAGTTTTACAGGACAAACACCAGCCAGTCCACAGCCCACTACGGCCCATTCCACCAACAACAACAACATTGTCAAAGTGTTGTGTCCTCTGCTAGAGCTTGACCCTTATGTCTGGTAGGTCATTTGCCTCGGTTGCAGCTGCAGTGCACTTTAGGAGCGATATGAAGGAGTTTGGTCTCACTAAAAGCATCAGAGTAGGAAAGGGAAGGAAAGGGAGGGAGAGAGAAAGCACAGGTTGGGAGCAAAAGCTAATTTTGACGCAAAAGCATCTTATCGTATCTTTCTTCTTTCCTATTTTAGCCCAGAGGTGCTATTAAGGTGTTTTTAGAAATCACATTTTCAAGGAAGATCAAGAAAGTGTGACTAACATGTGTTTTCAACTGCAAAACAACACAAATCGGTTGTTATTAGGTTATTACGATAGAGATCTGGTGGACGTTCGTCAAAGCCTTTTCCTTTGCAAACACCAGCGAGCCCCAGATCCTTTGTTGTAACAGCTTTATGTCAGACGGGTTACAAACAAAGGGGGGAAATACTGGTCATTCTGTTTGGAGAACAATTGGTCAGCTCTCTGTAACAGTTGGTTCCTACAGAAGGCATGGCTTTAATGGGAATAAATAAAGCTGAATGGCCTAAATACACTGATGAGAAAAAGGCTGATAACCATGGCAACAGCCTCTTTTTCTAAATAGTTTATTGAGGCCCGAAGCACAGTAGGAACCAAAATGGTTTGGTATGTCAGCCTCCCACTAATATAAATCGACTATACCAACACCTCCACAACAAGGTCCATGTGATGCTCTGGAACAGATGTGTTTGTCGACTCTGTGGAGTTTAGACTCCCTGCCTCCCTAAAGCTGTGCCAGGCCTGTTACAAAACATAAACAGCTGGGTCTCCTGCCTCCCCATGTGCCCACCGACCAAATTACTGGCACTCACTGGAGGGGTACCAGGGATACACAGAAGTCTGTGTGTGTCCGTGTAAGGAGGACAAGCACACGTTTCTAGTGTCTCAGACCATGCGTGTGGGTATAGGAAAGGCACAATGAAGGGCGAGTCACAAAACCATACTGTTCTCATCAGTGCAAATGTCAAAAGTCATGTCCTCCTTCCCTGTCACTCACTTACAGAAACAAAAGACCGTCAGCACTCTTTCTGAGGGTTTTGCAGCAGACATGATGAATTCCAATTTAATTGCCTACAATCTCATATTAATGGGGGTGGGAAAGCACATGCACAAGAACAAAAACATATACAAATGTCAAATGGAGAGATGAGACAGACATGGGGGTAGGAATAAAGACGTTTTAAAAAACGAGTCGAAATGAAATCTGAAGTTCTGTATGTTGACCTCCGTAACCGTGGCCTCGCATGCTTCATTTCTGTCTTAACGCTTCGCTCAACTACAAGGTTTGTTCAAATTTCTCATTTGATTTTCTACCTTGCTATTTGTTCGTTTCTAATTCTCTCCTCCTTATCTTTGGCCGACCGTGTTTCTAGCTCATTCAAAACGTCAAACTTTCTGAGACGGAACTCGGTTATATTCCTTCCTTGTTTGAACATGGAACAGCGGCGCGGGACTGTCCTCTATCAAAATAGACTTCGGCTATTGGCCCAGATCATACGACATTCCAGAGAGGAAAAACTAAAACATATTTCCTGACATTTTATGCTGCTTTGCTGGAACTCTTGTCTCTGTCTACATCGCTCTCTTGCGTTCTGTAAATATAACATATCTATTGAAATAGCGCTGCCTGACTCCTCTTCACTGCGCTGTGCCAGTCAAGTTGAAATAGGTTAGGTGTCATCTCTCACATCACAATGTTGTCACCATCAACCATCATCCTCAACAGACAATACTATTGTAATATCGCCCAACCCTAATGACAACCATGCAGCATTTAATACCATACCGCATCTAGCGTGTTCTGTAGCCAATCATAGCTGACCCCTCAATCATAGCTAACCACCAACAAAGAGAGGCAAACGGTCCAAACGGGTCTCCAAACCCAATGAATCACCTTCAAAGTTTCTCTACAAGCCCAAAGGTCAACACAGATCAAAGTGATAAACACATATATTTGCTGTGCTTTCTCCGTGGCTCAACATTGTTATTGCCCCTGTCATTTATAAACACATGTAGTGTTGCCACTAATCCTCTATCAGCTCCGACAATCAACTTGAAACAGACACAGCTAAGGGTTAAGGAAGTAGTCATTGTTTTAATAGAGAGAGAGCTGCTACAGTGTACCCTGTAGAGGAGCTCCAATGGAGAAGCAGCGATGGGCGGCTGAGCCAGTCCAGATGCCTGCCGATGGACCAACTTGCCTGAGAGACGCCCGAGCTGTCTGGGGCTTCCGACAGCGCTCTTCATCACCGCACTCACCACACGCACACACTCCCTCCACATGCCATCTGTGAACACACAAACACACACCACACCAGCAACACCCACCAACCAACCAGCAGCGGCACAAAAGCGGGGAGACACGTTAGCATCATGGCTAAGACCGCAGCTCTGCTGACTGCTGACAGGCGTTAAAGAGAGATAGAGAGCGGGAGGGAGAGAGTAAGGAGGGAGGGAGCGAGGGAGACAGAGTTGCTGAGCCAGATGGTCATCCTAAGCTAAGCGCTAAAGATTGAGCTGCCAGAAGACAGCCGTCTTGGGCCGCTCTGGTGCTGTCGTGCGTGAGACTGCTGCTGTGTGTGTGTGTGTGGTGTGGCTATTTGCTTGCCTCTGTGTCTGTGTGTGTGTCATAGTGTGTGTCGTGTTTGGGGTAGTGTGTGTGAGCGTGGTGCTTGTGGCATGTAGGGTTAGCCCTCTCTGGCAGTGTGCGGCCCTGCACTTGCATCAATTACAGCGGATGACAGTGACAGCTGTAATTACAGTGCTGTAAGTGTGATTAACCAACGGCTCTGCCATGGAGATCAGCAAGCCACCCATTTCATCTTCAGCACCCCTCTGACCATAGCCGCGGGGAGAAGGGGTGCTGAGGGTGCTGCAGCGATCTCTAAAATGTGTCTTCACAAAAGTAGTGCACTGGGCCTTTACTAGTCCTGTACTAGCTGACTGATATATAGTTCTCTGTAGCGCGGGCTACATCGTGGGGGCAGAGAGCATGCTTTACAAAAGAGAAATGTTTTTATTGTCAGCAGATAGATGCAGTGAAATGTGCTGTTCTAATGAAGATCTACAACAATAAGTAAATGGCAGTATTAGACTGAAAGATATAAGGTCATTCCGTGAGGCTCTCCATGTTTATTAGTGGCTCATTCAACATACAGTATTTGTTGCTACTTCACTCAATCCCGTTTTAACAGTTTCCCTTCCTAACTGTTTTACATTCCCTGAGATCAACCAGAAATGTTTTCTTGGTCAAATATTTTCATAAAAAGGCCATACGTGGTTTCTCGTTTCTGCATCATCATATTTTGCGGAAAGGTAGGGGCGCTTCGGTGCAGCGGACAGCAGTGTTCTGGAGCCGCACAGAGCTTTGCTCCGGCACTTCTCACACTGGTGCTCGTTTAGTAAAGTTAGATCAAAGCTGAATCAATGTCTTGGAAGATGAATGATTCATTAGTATTCTACATAACAGAACCAAATACAGTATAATAGTACAGTATAACGTTACTGTTACACCAAAAACACCACCTCATTTCTTATGAGATCTCAGGACGTTCAGCTGAATAGTCAAAAAGAAAATCAAATGTGGCCAAAACGCAACAGCGCCCACCGCTAGGCAGGGGGTGAGGATGGGAGGGTGCAGCCAAATGTTTTTATTCATATATGCTACACTGTCCCGCAAAATCATCCTGCTGTCACACATTTGGGAATTTTAAATATGGTCACCCCCACCCCACACACACACTCTACCTCAGCAGGGAAAAGAGGCCAGGAGGAAGGCTGAAGAGAGAGGGGGGTGGAGGGGGGTAAATCGCCACTAAACACATAAATAGGTGTGCATATACATAGAGACACTGTAACGGTATTCGTCGTCTGAAGAAGAGGAATCATCGGACCAAAGCACAGCGTGGTAAGTGTTCATGCTTGTTTTATTACAACTGAACACTATAACAAAAATAAACAAGAGAATAACTGAAACAGTCCTGCAAGGTGCAAAACACTAAACAGAAATTAACTACCCACAAAAACCCTGTGGGAAAAAGCTACCTAAGTATGGTTCCCAATCAGAGACAACGATAGACAGCTGTCCCTGATTGAGAACCGGCCAAAACATAGAAATACAAAAACAGAAAAAGGAACGTAGAATGCCCACCCAAATCACACCCTGACCAAACCAAAATAGAGACATAAAAAGCTCTAAGGTCAGGGCGTGACAGACGCACACACACACACACACACACACACACCCTCTCCTGCGTCGGTGAGCTCTCCTGCTGCTCTGTGTGATAAGGGCAGCTGCATCAAGCTCCAGTGCTATTATTTTCATAATAACGGATGGTTTAGTGGAAGATTAAACCAAACCTCTTCAGGAGACTGGTGTTTATCCTGCCTCTAGTGAAAATGAAGCACATGTAAACCAATATCATAATACATTGTGAATACCTTCTATCATCTTATTGGCAAACCATAATCACAAGTTCCTCTTTAGCCTACTCTAGCATCCAGCTTTCATCAATGATATCCCTAATCACTGTTTGTACTGCAACCGTGATAACACGGAACAGTCACACAAATCTAATGTGATGAAGTCAGTGAATCGATTGGAGATGCCAACTCGGATATGACATGAATATTTAACGATTTGTCTGGGCCAGGCAAATGCATTCCGTGATACCTTCAGGGAATCAAGACAGTGCCGATTTGTTCATAGAGGATAAGAGTTATCTCGCACAGATGAGCTGCGCAGACACACACACTTGCAGACACACACACAGCCAGACTCGCTCTGGCTCATAAGCTGTAACCCATCCAATATGCGTAGCTGTCGGGCAGCGCTCGGGAAAGCCATTCTAGACAGCACAGTGAATCCTGCACGCTACCCTCTATTCAATCACAGCCCTCCCTGGCCCAACCCGTACAAGTGGACCAATCCGGTACACCAGACACTGCCCCCTCCCCACCCCCCATTGCCACACACACATTTAAAGCATCCAATCCAGCTGTGATTACTGGCCAGGAGCCAAGCTGTCGTTCTGGCCGGGGTGTGGCATGAATGGCAGGGAGATGTGGGTGTGTGTCTGTGTGATTGGGGGTGGGATGGCGTTCCCTGATACAAATCGAACCACATCTGAACTCTGGTAGTAGATAGCGCCTCGGCAGCACGCGAGACAGACGGAGATAGAGAAAGGGAGGGAGGCACGGAGAGAGACGGGGGGTTACTATGCCAGTGTGTGAGAGAGAGTGAGTGAGCGTGACTCTGGAGAGGAGAAGAGGAGCAGCCAGCCGGTGAATCATCCTCTGCTCACAAACATCTCTTGGCCCAGATCACAGAGATATAAAGCCTAGAAAGGCAGACTTACACTCTGTAAGACTCAGATTGGGATACATTCTACTTTGATCTGAGATTCTAGGTTATAAGTTCTAGGAGGTTGGATTTGACAACGGCAGTTTGATTATTTGTTGGATAGATGTTCTGCTCCAATATAACTCACACATCTGTACACAATCTTAAACACAAACACGGACACACACTTCTAAGACGAGGCTGATGTATGAGTGGTAATGAAACACAGTGGGGACTTACCTATGGTTCAACATGAGTAGTCTGTCCCAGAGCCAAATGCCAGGAGTGATATCCAGGTGAAGGGTCACAAGCCAGGGGAGGGGTCATACTCAAACCAGGAGGTAGAGAAAAGAGACATTCTGAAATAGGAACAAAGAAAAATACAAATAATTTTTGGGGCTGCTTATATTTGTCCTATTTCACACGTTAATATATGCATGTGTGAATTGGAAATGTGTTTATTGCATTTTCCAACTCTCCCTGAGACACTCTCAGAGACTGGAGCAATTATGTAAAGTCCCCATATTTGGGGACCCTGTTAGATTGTTTTATTCAATTCAGTCTGGCATGACAGCGGTAGCCCCTATCTGCAAAAGCAGGGTGTCTGTGGAAAGCTGAATATCTTGGCTATTGATATGTGCTTTAAAAACTTTGGTGTGACTCACTACCATATATGGGCATACGAATGTATAAGGGCGGGCTAAGCCAATGACCTCATTTCAAGATGGCTGCCACCTACATTCTGGTTAGCATTGTGAAGCATAAACTAAATAAAAAATGGAATACGTCGATACACACCGAAAGCTTAGGTTGGTAGGAACAAATCTGGCCTTTTATCTGATGATGTATGACCTAATAGCAACATTGAATGTCCACGGAGTGACTATATCTTTGTGCATCAAAAATATGACGTCGTCTGCTTATGCGTCGTAGGCTTCCATTACACAGGGGATTGGCTACTATGTCACCTTGACAGTCTTGTAGCCAATGAGATACGCTTTCCAGGGATATGCAGTTGACCTGAGTGGGACAAAGAAAGGCCTCTTGGCTCAGAGACGAGATGCATGAGTTCATCGTAAATGTAATCATCGCTTTAGCATAAAATATGGCTAGGGGGGGAGAGATAAAAACGAAGAATATCGAACAGGAAGCTAAAAAGAAGGCAGCTATGAATAAGTACACCAAATAAAATACTAGTCGGATCAGGGGAGCGATTTGGACAATGAGGATTTCGACTCTGCCGACAAAGATTGCTTTCTAGAAGGATTGGATCCACTTTTAGACCTGTAAGTAAATCATTTTCAGGACTTTATGCAGCTCATTTACTAGATGTATTTCGTTTTTTGTAAGTTGTCTGCTTTTTGTGCTTTGGATTTAGTTTACATAAGCAAGTAACAAGTCATTTCAATGTTATATCATTCCAAGGTAGTTATTGTCTGTTTCATATTAGTTCACTGTTTGCTGTTCTACGTTTCATCATTGGAGAGGCCACTAAACTCTCATGGCCATTGTTTATTTGTGGTAGTCACCTCCATCTTTCTCTCCAAAGTGTTACTCTTCGCATTGTGTGTGTGCTTCACACCTTCTATGTGAGTCACTGTACAGATAAAGTTTAGGCTTGGTGTTTTTACTTTACAGTTATGTCGTTTAGTAAATTTAGTCAACTGTAATTCTGGGTGTCTTACAACAATATATCCCTTTATTTTAGTCACCAGAGAGTGGAGGATGCAGAGGATATGGATGATGACGTTTGGGAGCCACCCCTCCCCAGCAAGCGCCCCAGCCGGTCAAGGTCTTCACCCCCCCCCCCCCCCCACACTGCTATGTCAATCACCCCGTCTGATGGTTCTACATCCACTTTTCATAGACCTCTTGAAAAAGAAAATAGGGGCTTGTGGCACCATTCGTCCTAACAGAACCGGCTTCCCCAAGACCAAGGTAAACGTCATGACAAAGACATCGGAGAGGGGGACCATACGTTGGATCAGGACTAACAAGCTGCTTGTTGTGAAATGGAAGGACACTAGGGAAGTAACCATGCTCACCACACAGCATAAGGCATTCAATAACAATCATGTCTCAAGGAGGGTGAAAAAGGAAGAATGTCTCCATTCCTGTTTATGTGAAGGACAACAATGCCAGCATGGAGGGTGTCGACCTATCTGATGGTCCTCCACAAGACCAGGAAGTGGTAGAACACTTTTTTAAACCAATTTGTGGATATAACAACCATGTTAGATAATTCCAGTGCTTTTACATATTTGCCTAAATGCTATTTGTTCAGCATAGAAACACAATTTCTACAACACCAACCTCTCTCAAACATTGTGGTTGTGTCAGGGGACATACAGTGGGGCAAAAAAGTATTTAGTCAGCCACCAATTGTGCAAGTTCTCCCACTTAAAAATATGAGAGAGGCCTGTAATTTTCATCATAGGTACACTTCAACTATGACAGACAAAATGTGAGAAAAAATCCAGAAAATCACATTGTAGGATTTTTTATGAATTTATTTGCAAATTATGGTGGAAAATTACAGGCCTCTCTCATCTTTTTAAGTGGGAGAACTTGCACAATTGGTGGCTGACTAAATACTTTTTTGCCCCACTGTACAGGGTGTTATTTCCAAGTGTTTTTTCAAACCTCTCCAAAGTGTCTGAACATTTAGCTTAGACATATCCAATGTCTTGGCCCCACATACAAATGAACTGTTGACAAAAAACGATATAAAAGCAACAGATATACATAAAACAAATTGTAAAATGTCTTATCAAACACAAACTTGGTTAAACACGTGTCCTTCACTATAAAAATAAGCAGAACTATTTACAACTATTTAACTACACCTGGGATGTAAATGCTTTCATTCTCCACAAGCAGATGGCCAAAGCAAAAGGTCAAACCACTCTCTCCCAGTTGGCCTTCCTAGAGCAGCTGGTGTTGGAAATGGCTGAATTGGGGGCCCAAAGCAACCTCACAAACATCACAATACCCCCCAATCAAGGTGAGCGCCACTATCCAACACACATGCCAAAAGCCAACAGGAAGAACTGCAAGCACTGCATAAAACACAGGGGGGGATGGGGGGGGGGTGAAATGCCAGATCTTCTGTCTGAAATGCCAGATCGCTTTTTGGTTCCTGGCAGAGAGGGATAGCTTCAAAGACTATCACGACATGCACAAGCTATGGTGAACATGAAATCTAATCATCTACACCTGGGATGTAAAACCAACACGAATGCCATTTGTAAAGGACACGTGTTTAACCAAGTCAGTTAAGAACAAATTCTTCTTTACAATGACGGGCTACCGGGGAACAGCAGGTCAACTCAAATCAAATCAAATCTATTTATATAGCCCTTCGTACATCAGCTGATATCTCAAAGTGCTGTACAGAAACCCAGCCTAAAACCCCAAACAGCAAGCAATGCAGGTGTTGAAGCACGTTGGCTAGGAAAAACTCCCTAGAAAGGCCAAAATATAGGAAGAATCCTGGAGAGGAACCAGGCTATGAGGGATGGCCAGTCCTCTTCTGGCTGTGCCGGGTGGAGATTATAACAGAACATGGCCAAGATGTTCAAATGTTCATAAATGGTCAAATAATAGGTCTGGGACAGGTAGCATGTCCGGTGAACAGGTCAGGATTCCAACTGCCTTGTTCAGGGGCAGAACGACAGATTTTGACCTTGTCAGCTCAGGGATTCGATCCAGCAACCTTTCAACCTACCCAAAGCTCTAATCACTAGGCTACATGCCACCCCAAATGATAAAACATCATCATGGCTGCATGTGAAAAGATGGTGAAAAACGACTTTAACCATAAAAGTGTGCATTGCTTCACTTCAGACATTCCTCTCCATTGCCATCCCCATTATTTGGTGTCAAATAGATATTGCAACTGTTTGCAAAAATGTTTTTTTCATATTTCCATCGCTAAATATGTCCCACTGTTGTTATGTAAAAGATCACACACGAGACCAACGTTGAAATCTTTTTCCCTCTAAGTTAAAATACATTGTATCAACGACCTGTACGCACCACTTTGAATTGTTTGAGGCCTGATTAGGAAAGTGCACACCGCTCTTGTCCACATTAGTGATGGGTCGTTTGCGAAGGAGTCAGCTCTAAGAGCGGACTCTTGTAGGTGAACGTTGGGAGCCGGCTCGCATATCAGAAGAACCGCATCTATTTATAAAAATATTAAAAAATTAAGATATGAATAATCAAAAGATTTAAATGAACAGAATTAACTAATTCAAAGAACAAAAAAAATATTATAATAATATCGGCATAAATGCTCAAGCGCACACATTCGTTCTGACTGTCTGCTCAGACTAACAGCCTCACCTGTTGTTCCTGTCAATCAGACACGCAGTGTCAACCAATGAACCAAAGAAGCGTGAGGGAGGGCCGAGCCAACTCACTCACAGTCACACAGTTAGCAGGAGAGAGAGAGGAAGGACAGTTGTGAAATCAACAGCTGGAAAATGAGTTGGAAGCACAGTAGCATTTGGATACATTTTAATAATGTAGACAATGTTACAGCACAGTGTAGAATTTGCCAAAACAAAATCTCATATCAAGCCGGTTCAACGCATAACCTACACCGGCATATGCGAACTGTGGACCCATCTGTGAAGCTAGCTGTAGTGGAGCTTCGAGAAACTAGCGGGCCTGCTAGTGATAGTGGTGGAGCCAGCACCTCCACACGTGGAGATGTATCCACTCAGTCAAGTAGGCCTACTTCGCAACCCACAGCAACACAGTCTTCTATGGACCAGTTTATGCCAAAGTCTATGTCTGTAGCAAAACAAGGCCAAATTTATATAGATTTCCAGCCATTTTCAATTGTGGAGGACAGAGGTTTTAGAAATTATAGCAATAGTCTAAATCCAATGTACACAATTCCAAGCAGGAAAACCCTTTCAAAATCACTTATTCCACAACTGTATGAGAGCACACAGGCTTCAGTGCGGGAAAGAATCCAAAAAGCTACTGCAGTTTTCCTTACCACTGACTGCTGGACATCAGGGGTAACCACTTCTTACACGTCTGTTACCTGTCACTTCATTGAAGATTTTTCGATGTCTAGCTGTCTTCTGGACTACTTTGAGTTCAGCAACAGACACACCTCAGAGAACTTGGCAGAGGAACTGTTGAGAGTGGCAAGAGAATGGCAAGTAGATGGAAAAGTGGTATGTTGTGTTAGCGACAATGCAGCTAACATAACCAAAGCCATGAAAATGTTTAAATGGACCCATCATCCATGTCTAGCCCACACAATCAACCTGATTGTAAGAGATGCTCTGAAGGTGATGAAGCCCACTGTGGACAAAGTGTAAGCAGCTGGGATACGTCCACAGGTGCACAGTAGGTGCTGAAAAACTAAAGTCTACACAACACCAGATGGGGATGCCTGAGCTGAGGCCTAAACAAGACTGCACTACAAGGTGGAATATGTTGAGCGGTTTCTTGAGTCAAAGGATGCCATCATCTCTATCCTGGACATTGTCAATGCACCTGTTGATGCTCTGACCCAAGAGGAATGGGAGGTGGTGGAGGAGGTGTGCAGAGTCCTGGAACCCTTTGAGCAGGTCACTGTGGAGATCAGTGGAGAGGTACAGTAAGCAGTTATTACTACATCATTATTTAATCTAGTATTATATATGTATATGAGCAGTAGATGAGAATGTAGTATCAGTAGACAAAACATGAACCAGAACTAATAAGTTACTGTTCTCTCTTTTCAGCTATGTGACAGCCTCAAAAATGACACTCCTGTGTAAGGGTCTGCAGCGAATCACAGCCAGCCGCCAGAGAGAAGCAAATGTAACCACAGGACATGTGGCAGAGTTGATGGACACCCAATGTTCATCAATGGACAGAAAGTTCCACAGAATGGAATATAATCATGTGCTATCAGAAACCGCTGCACTTGACCCCAGATTTAAGAAGGTAGCCTTCAGTGATGCCAGAGCGATTGATGAGGCTCTTCAAAGAATCACCTCAGCAGCAGGGAGGGAGAGCACCAGCAGTCAGCTGGCTCAGGCACCAGGGAAACAGGAAGAAGAGGGAGGGAGAGCACCAGCAGTCAGCTGACTCAGGCACCAGGGAAACAGGAAGAAGAGGGAGGGACAGCACCAGCAGTCAGCTGAATCAGGCACCAGGGAAACAGGAAGAAGAGGGAGGGAGAGCACCAGCAGTCAGCTGTCTCAGGCACCAGGGAAACAGGAAGAAGAGGGAGGGAGAGCACCAGCAGTCAGCTGAATCAGGCACCAGGGAAACAGGAAGAAGAGGGAGGGAGAGCACCAGCAGTCAGCTGACTCAGGCACCAGGGAAACAGGAAGAAGAGGGAGGGACAGCACCAGCAGTCAGCTGGCTCAGGCACCAGGGAAACAGGAAGAAGAGGGATCAGAAGGAGCAAAAGCACCAGCAGTAGTGCCACAAACGTCTTCTGTTTGGATGCTGTTTGACGAGAGAGCAACTGGGGATGCAGCACGAAGGAATCCCTCAGCAGATGTCATAATGGAGGTCCGATCCTAATTGGAGGAGCCCTTCCAAAGACCTGCAGATCCTCTGAGCTGGTGGAAGAACAAGGCCTCTGTCTACCCACGGCTTACTAAAGTCATGACAGGGAGACTCTGCATAGTGGCCACATCCGTTCCCTCTGAGAGGGTCTTCTCGAAAACGGGACAAATAATTACTGAGAGAAGAAACCACATCAGCCCCTCGAAAGTGAGGCAGCTTGCATTTCTGAATGCAAATCTCTCATAAAAGATACATCTGGTCAGCATTTCTGTGTGCTGCTGGTTATAACATGGCAGTAAAGAAGAGAGAGAAAATAGGGACCAGTTTTAACTGGGATGCTGCAGTTTGCACATTGTTATTTATCTTTCTTTGATATGGTGCAATATTGTATTATGTTGTTCAGATTGTATTAGTTTTGAACGGTTACATTTATATACACTTTGTTTATATACATATACATTAAAAAGTTATACATTAAATGCAAATGTTTAATAGCATCCTTTTTCATAACAAACCAATGCATTTTTAAATCAATTGTAGTTAAGGTAGTGTATGATTTCAGTCAATAATTTAATTAGAATAGTTTTAACACCAATCATAGTTATCGTAAAACTATCGCAAACTGTTTGACTTTAAGAAATACGAAACATATATTTTTTTAAAGAGCCGTTTGGGAGACAAAAGAGCCGGCTCTTTTTGGTGAGCTGAGTCGAACGAGACGGAATGCCCACCACTAGTCCACAGTTATGTTCTATGGTGAGGATGGGCTGTTTTCCTACTATCTTTCTTAGTTTAATCTTTATGTCATATTATTGGCCACATTGATATGAAAACTATTCAGAATCATTTTTTATAGAAAGACATTTTTATTGATGAAGTACCTGTTTATTTGCACTCTGGATTCCACGGTTCCAGAGGTTGAGATTTTAGTGCACGTATAGTAGAGTATGTATAGAACCTGTTCACTGTGCTTTTGAACAAATGAGTGGTAAATAACAGCGTAGTAATAGGTTTTGGATTGTCTAAGTCTGGTCTCTAAACCACCCCCCATGCTTTCAATTCAGACTGAGGCTTTACAATATGGGGATGCTGGTTTTTTAGAACCTTAAATACTTATTGATTTCTGTCAAAGCGAAAGGGGCTTACTTTTTTTCACACTCCAACCCTCATTTGTGTTTTTTTTTTGTTGACGGAGTACTCCCTTTCTTCATCTTTATTGTGGTCATACAATGAGAAATAACTGGTTTTCACTGGTTTAGAGGATATACTAAAACACTCAAACAACTCTCTTACTAAGGCTGAGTGTGTTGCTCTGTGTTTAAAGGCAGCCTAGTTATTTGTCCAAATGGGTTAAAGGCATAATGGTGTTTAATCCCCATGGGTCTCCCCCACCCCACCCCAGCACACACACACACACACACACACACACACACACACACACACACACACACACCAGCTCTCACGACGACCTCCCCCTTCAGCAATCAGCTGTCAAAGTCCCCTGGCTTTCCAATCCTGATTGCCAGCCCATTGTCATACTGCCTATCGACTTGTTAGATTAAACAACATTTCACATGTCAATTAAATGTGTTTTTCCCTGGTGATTAGCGGATCCCACTAATTGTCTCCTCCCTCCTCCTTCTCTCCCAGATATTTTCCACATGGAAGAGCAGGAAATGGGCCTTTGTCCTGACGGGCACCAGTAGACATGTCAAAGATGGCTTCTCTCCTCTTCAGATACCCCCTCTCTCTCTGCTCAGGGTATGAAGGAGAGGGCAGTATTGGGAGGGGGTAAGTTCATACAAAGCAGGATATAGGTTTGAGTTTATAGGAGAGCCCTCCCCACTTCACTTTGGGCCGTCGATTCATCCATTCACATGATGCAGTGAGAATGCAAACAGACAAACAGACAGCCAGTCAGCACTAGCCAGCCAGACAGAGAGCACTAGCCACTCAGATAGCCAGCCAGTCAGCACTAGCCAGCCAGACAGAGAGCACTAGCCACTCAGATAGCCAGCCAGCCAGCACTAGCCAGCCAGACAGAGAGCACTAGCCACTCAGATAGCCAGCCAGCACTAGCCAGACAGCCATCCTGCCAGCCAGCACTAGCCAGACAGACAGCCGGCACTAGCCAGCCAGCACTAACCAGCCAGCACTAGCCAGTCAGCCAGCACTAGCCAGACAGACATCCCAGCTAGCACTAGCCTGACACCCAGCCAGCCAGCCAGCCAGCACTAGCCAGACAGACAGACTTCTACACACACTCTTCTTCACACTCCCACACACTGGGCTAATAATTACCCAAGCAGACTCTGGAGACCCAGACACCCACACAGGGCCCCTAACGGCTTTAGACAAGGGCCACGGCACTCACAAGACCCTCCCTCTTTGTCCCTTTCTCACTGCCCATGTGTTTGTTTTGCTTAGCTTAATGAACTTGATCTCTGGATCATCGTCCCATTTGTTCCATCTCATCCCAAGAGGTGTCGGGGAAATGCTAAGATGGGCCAGGGAGCATCTTTTGAAGTGTCACTTGAAAGGCGTGAAAAACAAGGCGTGACTGGTAACAAATGTGTTATTCCTTTTTTCCTTCCCTCAATGTTAGGGAAAATTCGGATGCAAAGTTATGCATTCTTAATACTGCTAAATTATGCACGTGGAAGTAATTCAAAAGAAGAGGACAGTCGCTGGGAGAGTCTACACACACCCTAACCACTCTGATCATCTTGACATCCCTCTTCTCTTGACACCATCTGAAAGAAATGTCCACACACAAAAGATACCAATCCGGTCGCTCAACAAGCTCCAGAAAAAAAAAACGTCCCTCTGCTCTCCTCCTCCAGTCATAAGGAGCCGCCCAATCATCCCTTTTCATAATTAACGGCAGTGGACAGCAGCTCCAAACACTGGGGTGACATCTTTAACCAGTCCTCAATGGTCCCAACGCCCAGGCCCTCCCTAGTCCCACCCCAGTGTTCAGCACTAACCAAGCATTACACAGACCTACATTCACAACACACACAACTGCTCCCCTTCATAATGGAGGACACAACCCCGGGGCGGACCAGCCCAGATCCTAGACGGTTTAGTCCGCACTTTATCAGACCTTACAAAACACCAATGCCCTATTGAGCCTACAGTATATTGGCTGGTGGTTTCCTTTAAGAGCAGCACAATGAATGTGCCAGGCCTGGTCTTCCCTTTGTGCCTGGGCAGCGGACCAGAGATGACACACCACACGGGCCTGGTGGATGAGGGATGGATGGAGAGGTGAAGGAAGGATGACAGAGACCCTTCCTCCTAACAGGAAAACACTCTATACAGTTTTAATATATAGCTCATGTAGTAACATCAATTAATACAGCACACCAATGCAACTCTCCTTAGCATGTGTAACAGTCTATACGCAACTAGGAGCAATGACCTTTCCTTGGGTAAAAGGTTGATTCAGTGCAGGCTCTAAAATTGGCGTTAGGGATTTCCCTGTTTAGTCCTCTTCCGTGCAATCTCTCTCTGGCTCTCTCATTCTCTCGTTTTTACAATGTCCGTGATACTAGCACACTTGTGTGGATGTGCGTGTAGTCATCCGTGAGCTCGTGTGCATTAGAGATCGTGCGGCTAGAGTGTGTGGATGAGTGCTCTAGTGTAGTACATGGGCAGTGTGCACACGCCGGCAGACAGTAGTATGAGACTCCAGCCTCTACAGTCAGGGCTATCAGACAGACAAGTTGGAGATCAGTATGAGGAGTTCACTTTACAAGTAGAGCTATTATGTCAGCTTCTATTCATCTTTAACCATGGCTAAACAACCAGATGACTTTGGCTCCTTCTGCTATTCTGAACCACCCAAAACAAAAGATCCCTAAGGAAGCGAAACGGAATATACTGTAAACAGATTTAATCATCTATGTTCTGCAATAACATGAACAAATCCACAATCTGACCTGGTTTTAAAGGCAGAAAACACTTATAGAAATCATTCATTATATAGAACGTATTTGGTACTAATGTGTTCCTGGTTGTAGAGTCACTACATGATATTACATGCCCCTAAAAAGCCCCTCAGCCCACGGCCATTACTGTGCAGAGAGAACCACAATGGTGGGAGGGGCATTGGGGAGGGGGGAAAAGTGTGTTTCCATGACAACGGTGAAGTTCAACTCCTGGCGGGTAGGTGGGGCAGGGGGGGGCTTAACTGGTCCCATACTATACGGTCACTCCTATTGTTATGGGCTGGGGTCCTCATAAGACAGGGTGGGTGTTGGCTGCCTGCCTGTAAATGAAGAATGAAAACAGAGGGCCACCGGGACAGCTCCCACAGATCTAGGATGAGCTTACCATCCAACCCTAACCTTGACCATAATAGTGAACAAAAAACATAAAATGACCTTAGATCAGTGTCTAGGGTTAACATCACCCTAGTCCACGCAGAGAGGGCAGTGGGTGGAGACCAGGCCCACTACTATGTGGGGCCCCTCTGTGGTCTTAAAGGAGAGGTGATGTTGGACTGGCACTAATTGAAAGTGGCGAGGTCATCCGATGACACTGCGGGGATACTCTGGTTTGTCACAATGTGTTTGGGCTTGGTGTTCAAGGCTGGCTGCTCTCACAGCAGAGTTAATGAACGACCCAGCTTAACACAGAGTGCTCAGGACACAGCGGAGTGCAGCGGCTGGTCTAGAGGGGAACTGAGGTTCACTGGCCTCACAAACTGAGCTACATGCTAAAGTATGCCTAGCTATCAGTCAACGCTATCATCATCACTAGATGAAGGACACGCAAAGTGTGGTTTTTCTTGTAATTGTACCTTTAGCAAACCCCTTGATATAGTAGCTGTTGAAGAGAACATAAACATGTATAATCCTGGTCTGAATATTAGGGAAAAGAGCTGGTTTGATTTTCATGGGAGTCATGCATGTCCATCCAGCACATGATGTGCTGTGTCAGCCAACCACTCTTGTTTTCTACATTAGACATGGTGGAAAGGAAGGATGAGAAAAAGTGGCATTCTGGACTGGACAGCACCAGACACACACGCTCAGACTAACACCTTCAGGGACTGCAATACACTGTTAGTGCCACGTTGGAGCCCTCACACACACACACACACACACACACACACACACACACACACACACACACACACACACACACACACACACCGAATAACAGCTAGCCTTTACGGTACACTTGTAAAGTTGTGATTTACACTTGTGTACTAAAAACAGCTTGACACAAACAGACACATTAAAAGTGCAGACGGCTCAGGCCTTCAAAGTGTGCCAGTGTTTGGCAAATTTACTGAGGTAGATCTAAACCTAATAGCGAGACAAAATTGACACCATAACAGTTTTCCGCACAAAACAAAGCCAACGCAGCAGTCTGGTAGCTGGCTAACTGAAGCAGCTAAACAAGATGTCTCCTAGCCTCGTGTACACTCTAAACTCTGGCCCTGTCTGTCTACACGGTGTGAGGCCTGCCCTGGGATAAGTCTCCAAATCAAATGAAGAGGGAGGGAATCCATTTGCATTGTAAATACACCATGGATGCAAATCCTGTTTAGCTTGTTGGTTGGAGAGCTGATGTGGAGCTAGAGGATGGAGAGACGCACTGACAGATCTAGGAATCC
This sequence comes from Oncorhynchus kisutch, assembly GCF_002021735.2. Taxonomy (NCBI): domain Eukaryota; kingdom Metazoa; phylum Chordata; class Actinopteri; order Salmoniformes; family Salmonidae; genus Oncorhynchus; species Oncorhynchus kisutch. The sequence continues at coordinate 29,935,049 of NC_034188.2, read as the reverse complement.
CCCCTGGACCTGGACCACCCTCCCTACTCCTCCTCTCCCTCTCCCTCTCGCCACCCAGCCACCCCAATCCCCCGCCCCCCCTGGGGGGACATCCCACTCCCTGACCTCCTCCTCCAAGGGGCTTCAGTGGGAATTTAACACACAGGTCCCACATTCCTCCAAGGTGATAATTGCCCTGGCAGCAGGCAGGGGGTCATCAGGAGCAGGGTAAACAGGCAGAGGGGTGTCTATCTACCCCTCTCCCCTACAAACACTGGCCCCCACTACCTCCTCCTCCCCCCTCCCCCTCCTCAATGTCATGTATGGCTGTTGCCCCGTGAATTATGGCATCAAGCACGCCGGCCCCTGACAGAGCATGTCGCCTGTGACGCCCATCGAACCGGTTGCAAGGTTTATTTAGTCGCTAAGAGCCCACAGCTGTTCGCTAGATGAGCCCTACTACAACATCAGAGCAGGCCAGCCTCTTCACACGTTATACTGTAGATCCTATTCAACCAACCAGGGCCAGGCTAATACCCTTTAAATATACTCTTAAGAATCTAGCTAGCTGGGAGTTATGGAGGAATCACCGCGGCTGCCATCGCTCCCACAAACAGCCGCTCAGCTTATTAATCACCCCCCTCAATCATCTGTCCTCTTTTCCCCCTGGTCGGTGGAGAAAGAGCGGTGTAAACAGAGACTGATGGATGGAGCTGGCCTACCACAAGTATGTCGCTGTTACTGTGGAGCTGCTGCTCTCTCCTTTATTCAACTCATCAATCAAACTAGAGTCAGGCCATCATCACTCCTTCCTAGGCTTATATATTACCAGCCAATCAAAGTGTTATATATTCACGGCCAATTAAAGGCTTATATATATAAACGGCCAATCAAAGGCTTATATATTAACGGCCAATCAAAGGTTAACTGTTTATATGTCATGTGGTCAGGGATGGGCAACAACTACAACATAGAATTACAAAATACCATAAAGGTCAATGGATCAAAAGAAACAATTTTTTTTTTTTTTTTTTTTGTGCATTTAATTAAAATACAGGTACAGTGGCAAGAAAAAGTATGTGAACCTTTGGAATGACCTGGATTTCTGCATAAATTGGTCATAAAATTGGATCTGATCTTCATCTAGGTCACAACAATAGACAGTCTGCTTAAACAAATAACACACAAACAATTATATATTTTCATATCTTTATTGAACACACTGTGTAAACATTCACAGTGCAGGGTGGGAAAAGTATGTGAACCTTTGGATTTAATAACTGGTTGACCCTCCTTTGGCAGCAATGTCCTCAACCAAACGTTTTCTGTAGTTGTGGACCAGACCTGCAGTCAGTCAGGAGGAATGTTGGACCATTCCTCTCTACAAAACTGATTCAGTTCAGAAATATTATTGGGATGTCTGGTGTGAACTGCTCTCTTGAGGTCATGCCACAGCATGTCAGTCAGGTTGAGGTCAGGACTCCAGAAGGTGTATTGTCTTCTGTTGAAGTCATTCTGTTGTTGATTTACTTCTGTGTTTTGGGTCGTTGTCCTGTTGCATCACCAAACTTCTGTTGAGCTTCATTCTCCTGCAAAATGTCTTGATAAACTTGTGGATTCATTTTTCCGTCTATGATAGCAAGCTGTCCAGGCCCTGAGGCAGCAAAGCAGCCCCAAACCATGATCCCTCCACCATACTTTACAGTTGGGATGAGGTTTTGATGTTGGTGTGCTGTGCCTTTTTTCTCTCCACACAGTGTAGCGTGTTCCTTCCAAACAACTCAACTGTAGTTTCATCTGTCCACATAATATTTTACCAGAAGCGCTGTGGAACATCCTGGTGCACTTTTGCCAACTTCAGACGTGCAGCAATGTTTCTTTTGGACAGCAGTGGCTTCAGCAGTGGCTTCTTCCGTGGTTCTTGTTTAGTGTTTTACGTATCGTAGACTCGTCAGAGATGTTAGCATGTTCCAAAGATTTCTGTAAGTCTTTAGCTGACACTCTAGGATTCTTCTTAACCTCATTGTGCATTCTGTGCTGTGCTGTTGCAGTCATCTTTGCAGGACGGCCACTCCTAGGGAGAGTAGCAACAGTGCTGAATTTTCTCCATTTATAGACAATTTGTCTTACAATAGACTGATGAACATCAAGGCTTTTAGAGATACTTTTGTAACCATTTCCAGCTTTATGCAAGTCAACAATTCTTAATCTTAGGTATTCTGAAATCTATTTTGTTTGCGGAATGGTTCACATCAGGCAATGCTTCTTGTGAATAGCAAAATCACATTTTGTGAGTGTTTTTTTATAGGGCAAGTCAACTCTAACCAACGTCTCCAATCTCGTCTCATTGATTGGACTCCAGGTTAGCTGACTCCCGACTCCAATTAGCTTTTGGAGAAGTCATTAGCCAAGGGGTTCACATACTTTCCCCAACCTACGCTGTGAATGTTTAAATGACGTATTCAATATAAACAAGACAAATGCAATACTTTGTGTGTTGTTAGTTTAAGCACACTATGTTTGTCTACTGTTGTGACTTAGATGAAGGTCAGATCAAATTTGATGACCAATTTATGCAGAAATCCAGGTAATTACAAAGGTTTCACATACTTTTTCTTGCCATTGTATTTTGTATTTTAAAGTACAGAAATATATTTGCAAACAGCCAGCCCTAACAGCAACAACATCCTCAGTGACAGTTACAAAAAAAGTTTTACTTGGTATGACTGTGATAGGTTGTTGTTATTTACGTTAATTGAATACACTGACTTTAAGTCACTCACTCTGGATAGCAGTGTCTTCTAAATGACCAACATGTAAATACTAGAACTTCCAGCGCTGACAGAGATGGCCGTCTCGCTTCGTGTTCCTAGGAAACTATGCAGTATTTTTTTTTTAATGTGTTATTTCTTACATTGTTACCTGAGCTAAATGACTACCGCCCCGTAGCACTCCGTCATCATGAAGTGCTTTGAGAGACTAGTCAAGGACCATATCACCTCCACCCTACCTGACACCCTTGACCCACTCCAATTTGCTTACCACCCCAATAGGTCCACAGATGACGCAATCGCAATCACACTGCCCTAACCCATCTGGACAAGAGGAATACCTATGTGAGAATGCTGTTCATCGACTACAGCTCAGCATTTAACACCATATTACCCTCCAAACTCGTCATCAAGCTCGAGACCCCCCCCCCCCCCCTGTGCAACTGGGTCCTGGACTTCCTGACGGGCCGCCCCAAGGTGGTGAGGGTAGGTAACAACATCTCCACCCCGCTGATCCTCAACACTGGGGCCCCACAAGGGTACGTTCTCAGCCCCCTCCTGTACTCTCCTGTAGTCAGCCCTCTCCTGTTGACCCACGACTGCGTGGCCATGCACGCCTCCAATTCAATCATCAAGTTTGCAGACGACACTACAGTGGTAGATTTGATTACCAACAACAACGAGACGGCCTACAGGGAGGAGGTGAGGGCCCTCGGAGTGTGGTGCCAGGAAAATAACCTCACACTCAACGTCAACAAAACAAAGGAGATGATCGTGGACTTCAGGAAACAGCAGAGGGAGCACCCCCCTATCCACATCGATGGGACAGTAGTGGAGAGGGTAGAAAGTTTTAAGTTCCTCGGCGTACACATCACGGACAAACTGAAATGGTAAAACCACACAGACAGAGTGGTGAAGAAGGCACAGCAGCGATTCTTCAACCTCAGGAGGCTGAAGAAATTTGGCTTGTCACCAAAAACACTCACAAACTTTTACAGATGCACAATCGAAAGCATCCTGTTGGGCTGTATCACCGCCTGGTACGGCAACTGCCCCGCCCATAACCGCAAGGCTCTCCAGAGGGTAGTGTGGTCTGCACAACACATCACCAGGGGCAAACTACCTGCCCTCCAGGACACCTACACCACCCGATGTCACAGGAAGGCCAAAAAGATCATCAAGGACAACAACCATCCGAGCCACTGCCTGTTCACCCCGCTATCATCCAGAAGGCGAGGTCAGTACAGGTCCATTAAAGCAGGAACCAAGAGACTGAAAAACAGCTTCTATCTCAAGGCCATCAGACTGTTAAACAGCCATCACTAACATTGAGAGGCTGCTGCCAACATACTGACTCAACTCCAGCCACTTAAATAATGGAAAAATTGATGTAATAAATGTATCACTAGCCACTTTAAACAATGCCACTTAATATAATGTTTACATACCCTACATTACTCATCTCATATGTATATACTGTACTCTATACCATCTACTGCATCTTGCCATCTTGATGTAATGTATCACTAGCCACTTTAAACAATGCCACTTTTATATGTTTACATACCCTACATTACTCATCTCATATGTATATACTGTACTCTATACCATCCACTGCATCTTGCCTATGCCGTTCTATACCATCACTCATTCATATATATTTTTATGTAAATATACTTATTCATTCCTTTACACTTGTGTGTATTGTCGTGAAATTGTTAGGTTAGATTATGTTAGATTACTCGTTGGATATTACTGCATTGTCGGAACTAGAAGCACAAGCATTTCAATACACTCGCATTAACATCTGCTAACCATGTGTATGTGACAAATAGATTTTGATTTGATTTGATACTGTATATACATGAATATGAATATACAAAAATGAACTGCAAAGCACACTGGGAAATATCATTGGCCTTGTTTCGGGGTTATGTCTAGATGGGACACGGCTTAACCTCATTCTCCTAACCTGCATCGTTATTTCTCCTAACCTGCGTCGTTATTTCTCCTAACCTGCTTCGTTAATTCTCTAACCTGCTGTGTAAATTCCTCTAAACCTGCTAGGAAAAGTCCATTTTGACAAAAGTTGAATCATTCCTAGACAAAACCTTGTTTTGTGGCAGAGCTCATTCGAATAATATTCAGGATGCTTTTCAATTGGAAATGTGTACATACACATGTATATGTAGTTAATTTAGCAGACGCTACTATCAAACCATAGTGCCATCAGACTTCTGAAACCAATGCAGGGTGAAAGGGGACCACAAAATGGAGAACCGCTATAAAAAAAAAATGGTATAGAAAAGTATTTTGTAATTTGAAAATACAAATTACAGCTACCGAAAGTATCTTGTTACAAAATACATTGGAGTGTAATTCGGCCCAGTCTAATAGTTGTTTCAAATACATGTAACCGAAATACTGCCCATCAAGTAGTGTATATTATTATTATTATATTTTTACATTTAAGTAATTTAGCAGACACTCTAATCCAGAACGAGTTACAGGAGCAATTAGGGTTTAAGTGCCTTGCTCAAGGGCACATTGACATATGTTTCACATAGTCGGCTCAGGGGATTCGAACCAGCGACCTTTCAGTTGCTGGCCCAACTCTCTTGACCGCTTGATTTGAAGATGTAAATAATATGACCAGGGTAAATGTTCAGTAAGGCGACGGAGGAAGCCTGCAGTAGGAGGTTACCAGCCTATTCCATGGAATTCAGCTCTCTACACATAGTAGTAGAGAAATCCATCTATTAATACTTTCCTAATCTCTCTTGACAGTCCCAGCAGGATCATAGAAAAGAATGTACCCAGTTCCCTTCTCATAAGCATCAATCAAATGCAGCAGAACACTTCTCACTGTGCCCTTTGCCTATTGTGTTCAGCCCACTGAGCTTACAGAGCCCAGACTGTAAGTTCTGGGAGGCGGGGAGGGAGGGCCTATTCTTGTGGGCCTGTGTTTCCTGGTCGGTGCCCACATGTGGTTCCCTCCCTGCAGCCACACATTGAAGCTCAGGGAGGTTATAAAAGCCTAGGTGGTGATTAAGAAGCCACATAATGGCCTCCACAAAACCAGGAATGCGTTTAACTGCTACAGCGGCTCGGGAATCATTCTAAAGCGGAACGCCGCCATTAATATCGAGAGTGATGCCACTATTCCCAGGCAGGATCTATTTACTAAATGTACTGTATTTACTGTATTGGCTATTTACTGTATTGACTGTCTTTACTGTTATTAGTGTATTTACTGTATTTACTGTATTGACTGTCTTTACTGTTATTAGTGTATTTACTGTATTTACTATTTACTGTATTGACTGTCTTTACTGTTATTAGTGTATTTACTGTATTTACTATTTACTGTATTGACTGTCTTTACTGTTATTACTGTATTTACTATTTACTGTATTGACTGTCTTTACTGTTATTACTGTATTTACTATATTTACTATTTACTGTATTGACTGTCTTTACTGTTATTAGTGTATTTACTGTATTTACTGTATTGACTGTCTTTACTGTTATTAGTGTATTTACTATTTACTGTATTGACTGTCTTTACTGTTATTAGTGTATTTACTGTATTTACTATTTACTGTATTGACTGTCTTTACTGTTATTAGTGTATTTACTGTATTTACTATTTACTGTATTGACTGTCTTTACTGTTATTAGTGTATTTACTGTATTTACTATTTACTGTATTGACTGTCTTTACTGTTATTACTGTATTGACTATTTACTGTATTGACTGTCTTTACTGTTATTACTGTATTTACTGTATTGACTGTCTTTACTGTTATTACTGTATTTACTGTATTGACTATATTTACTGTTATTAGTGTATTTACTGTATTTACTATTTACTGTATTTACGATTTACTGTTATTAGTGTATTTACTGTATTTACTATATTGAGTATATTTACTGTTAATATGGTATTTACTGTATTTAGTGTATTTACTGTAATGTGGGTCTTGAAATGAGGGTATAAATGAGTATTAACATAGTTTAGAAAGGAAAGGAGCATGGAAGTGCATGAGAGGCATAACCAGTATGTAGTGTAGTGTGATTATGTCTCCATGGCTTGGAGGGTGGACCGGGAAGATTTGAGCTCTACCTCCAGTAGCTGTGCTGAACTAACTACCAGATTTACATTGTTGGAAATGTGTGGATCCTTCCAAATCCAGGATTAGAGGAGTCAACTGTGCACAAACTCTGACTTCCCCTCTCTCTATCCTCCTCCTCCTCACACAAACACACACATGTACACACACACATGGTGTTGGCTTGTAGCGGCCTTATGCTCCACAGTTAGTGAAGGGGAGTGTAAGTGTACACACACATACACACACACACACACACAGTAAACTTCCACTATCTCTTTCTCTCTACACAGCCAAACACACACACACACACACACACACAGTGTGTCCCTGATGCCTGCGTGCTCAACACACCCAAACCCCATCACTTTCCTCATTACAGGAGCTTCATGGCTTTTTAGGGGCTCTGCGCTTTATCAGGGGATTTCACATTTCCCAGCCTGCCACTTGACATGGCTCACCCAGCTGCCAGCAATCAGGCCAGGCTGTAGAGCAGAGGTCTGTAGAGGGGAAGGGGCCGCCCAGCCTCCCTAGACTCCAGGCTGCACCTTGATTTGAACCAAGCGCCAAAGAGCCACTGCTCCTGCTAAGCCCCCATAATTACAGGTCACAGATCCCCTCCTGCCTTCCACCCACATCACACACTGACCTGGCCTCATGGGAGGACTAGAGAGAGAGAGGAGAGGGACAGCAGTCCAGAGGATTGTATCTATTTGCTTGTTAAGTTGTTGAGAGACAGTCCAAAAAAAAAGTGTGTGTGCGTGCCCTCATGCACGTATGTGTGCGCGAGTTGCATAAGTGTGTGTGTTTATCTAATTGAGAGGTAAGCAAAAAAATGTTCCCTTTAAAGTTCCCAATAAATATCCTTCCCGTAATTTGAAACACCTGCCCGTAAACCCTGGAGGAATGCTAAATGAAACCAAGTTGCAGAGCCAGTCTCCTGTCTGGAGTCTCACATCATGACAGCAGGATGTGTAACGGCTTTAACCAGGATTAGGGAGTTCAAGCAGAACAGCCAGGGAGAAGAAAACGGCACATTAACAATACAGTACTTTTGTTCCATGCCGAATCCAGCAAGACAAGTAGCCTTAATAAGCCTTTCAACTTCACCATCAACCTTCAAGTTATGTACTTCATGGGGATTATAGCAAAGAACAAAATAACCTGATCATGTATGGAACCTTAACAATATGTGAGATCCTCGTATGTATGAAATCACGTCAAATGATTGGAATCATTAGGATTGGAGCATTTGTTTTGGTGAGTAATGGAATGGCATGACTTGCTTTCACTTCGGGCCCCCAAGGGAGGGGGGGGGGGTGTTACTAACTGACCCCGGGGGCTGAAGACACTAACCCTCTTCGGCCCATCTCTGGTTTCGATTCCCCCGGCTCTTGTCGCCTTCCTCCCTCTTGCACCTGTCGGCCGCCAATAGACCCCCCGCCCGGGCCCTTTCAGCAACCCTGAATATATGTCCCTGCTCGCTGGCCCTGCCTGGCTAATTGCTGTTGGCCCCAAAGGCCATGCTAGGCCCAGGCGCTTAGCTACTACAGCCATCGCTACCCTTAGCTAGGGCTGTGACGGTCATGGAATACTGGATGATGCTTATCGGTCAGCCAAATAACCTCAGTCACATTATAACGGTTCAAATTTAAAAAATGAAATAAAAGTATCTCCTCTTCTCTCACAGTATCTCCTTTTCTCTGCTCCTGACTGCATGTGCTGCTGCTTCAGGGAAGGGGTGTTGCTAGGCAACCAAAGACAAATTTGCTACAACACCTTGTATGTTTCAGCAAGAAGCAAAAAAGTTTCATCACGTTGTAGAGTAGTTTGTTACAGCAGAAATGAGTGATAGCTTTATTATTCATGGCTTTCATGTTTTTTTTAAACATTTTTAAATACGGTTATGGCGGTAATTTTATTTTCATGACGGTCTTCATCCATTACCATCGGCTACATGGTTATACTGTAATTGTGCCAGCCCTTAGCCTCCCTCAGCCCGGCCAGGCCTGGTGCTCAGTGGGCTGACCTGGGTTGGCCTCCTAGCTACGTAGGCACACTGAGACATGAGCTGCCACAGTAAACCTGGAGATTAAGCACCCTGTCTACACGCAAGCCATGAATAATAGAGCGATCACGCCAGACGAGCAGGCAACAGCAGTTTGAGCCAAACACACTCCTAATCCCACAGGTTCGCTGCACGAACGTGTCACACACAAGCTACATTCATATACAGGGGTATGAAGGAGGCGATGCACGTTCTTGTACAGTTATGGGAATGGATATTTTACTTTATTCACACAGCATCAGTAGTCAGGATATTCCATAAAATACAAGATATTAAATTCAATAATATATGCCATGCATGCACATCATGAGGGTATCCCTCCCTATAGTATACATTCATGTGAATTCCATTTTCAAAATACTTTGAAATGATTAAACATTTATGTGGAGAAAATACATTCCATATCATCTGCATATCACTTCATTATCCAATCAAATGCTTGCCCTGATAGTTAGCATTATCCATAATGTATCCATCATTTGTGCAGTGGTGCATCCCAATATTTAACTTGAGTGCTATGAAATAAACAGCTCCCCCCATACACTGTAGACTACCTCACTTAAAAGAGTGCGGACAATAACAAACACCACGTGACTGACTGCAGCACTTTGAGTCGAGACACACGAAAGAGTCTGGCTCAGAGCATCCTCGCTGTCCCGCGGAGAGGAGGAGAGATGCACCAACTCATCTCAACACGATCTGTTTCTTTTCCTAACACTAGTTCATAAATTCACCAGGCAAGCTAAGGGTTTCAAGACGATTTTTAACAAATAAACAATATACATGTGTACTAACGTTTATAGTAACCTACACAGCTTGTCTGAGTCTCGTCTCCCCACCTCTGTTTTCTGCCAATTACACCTGCCATTCAAGCCGAGGTCTGAACCTCGACATGTGTACCCTTTCGATGTAATTACAGTACATATATTGCCCCCTTTACATTTACAGCCCAGTCCGTGACTATTGAGTCTCTGCGGAATCCATGGATGTTATTTGTCTCCATAACACCTCTGCTCGTTTACTGCGTCACCTGAGTCAGATAGAGGGGGAACGTGTGGCATCGCATCTGAACTTGTGAAAGTACTACGATTTTAAAAAGCACTCAGTCAGCAAGCGAGTCACTTAGCTTCCTGTGCATCTGTCTCACCTGCGTGGTTATCTCCTGCATCCTCCAGCGAACATCACATGTCTGGACCCCCACTGCGAGGCAGCATCCTCCAGGGTTCTGGACATCCTAGACAGACTGTCCTGCGACATATTTTTAGTTTGGACCCCCGTGATGTCACATCCTGTTTGTGTAATACATAACCAGCCCAGGCATATCGAAATAAAATATGAGAATTGGCATTTTTTGGGATCACACGGACGAGTTCACTGGGGCAAGCAGGAAATAAGCGGCAGGCGGCGGGGAGAAATACGCCGTCCTGAAAGAACATTAAAGTGATACCCGACATACCATTTCGAGCATCTATCCGGTGGTGACACGCGCGCATTATACTTTTATATAATCATCTGATCCACTCCCAACTTATCTATCCCTTGCAGATCCGCAGTCGACTTTTAATTTCCTGGTAGGATGTGCGCATTTTACTGTTAGGCGTAATGACAGGCAGCATCATCACCTATTGTTTTAACCTATATGTCATTTTATATCCAGAGGCTCTATTGACCAACTGGGGAACTTTAAATGAATAGTTAACTGAGGAATGGTAAACAGTGGTTGACGGGGAGTTCATGGAGAAAAAGAGACACTTGTTACATCACACAGACCAAGTCTTGTCCATAGTATCAAATTACATTCCAAATTAAATCACTGACCTATTTTCCCCCTTGTAGAGTTGCAAAATGTTACACAATGTGAGAATTGTTAAGAGGCACACTTTAATTACTGTTAGAGGCTGACATGATGGAGACAGGGCTGACTTGTAGAGGCAGGAGACATCACTCCTGAGGGGGGACTGATGGAGGTTACTGATGAAGAGGGTGTAGATTAGACACTTTTAGAGGGGCAGTTTGGCTGATAGAGGTTGGTTTGGGTGTGGCCTCCTGCATGGAGCCGGATCCTCTTTCTTTAGTCCAGGTCTCGGCTGTTTACCTTTGAACCCTGGCCCAGCAGCCCATCTCTGATCTACCGAGGGGCTCCCCTTATGGCCCGTACCCCAATCGGCCCAGAGATAGATTGGCCACCGCCATGCCAATACTGCACAATATTTACATTTCCTGCCCAGGCGGAGGTATTCGGCAGGGTTGATTGGAGTTCAGCTGCACAGTGTGGAGCCTGCAGCCTCCTGCCACCAAACCCACTGGCCCCACTCTGCAGCATGGAGACCCAAGACCCAAACATTCAGCTGGGAACATTCCAGAACCCAGACCCTCTCTCTCGCTTTGTGTTTGTGTATCAGCAAAACAGCCACCTTCACCCGCAGTCCCGCTGTACCTCAGCTTAACAGACAACAGAACAGTCTACGACTGCAGCTCACTGCAACCTGGGTGAGTATCGGAGATATAGCCTGGAGTAAAACAGTAATAATAGCCTGGATTAATACAGTAATAATAGCCTGGATTAATACAGTAATAATAGCCTGGATTAATACAGTAATAATAGCCTGGATTAATACAGTAATAATAGCCTGGAGTAATACAATAACAATAGCCTGGAGTAATACAGTAATAATATCCTGGATTAATACAGTAATAATAGCCTGGAGTAATACAATAATAATATCCTGGAGTAATTCTGTAATATTAGCCTGGAGTAATACAGTAATAATAGCCTGGAGTAATACAATAATAATAGCCTGGAGTAATTCTGTAATAATAGCCTGGAGTAATTCTGTAATAATAGCCTGGAGAAATACAGTAATAATAGCCTGGAGTAATACAGTAATATTAGCCTGTAGGAATATAGTAATAATAACCAGGAGTATGACTGTAATATTAGCCTGGAGAAACACAGTAATAATCGCCTGGAGTAATACAGTAATAATAGCCTGGAGTAATACAGTAATAATAGCCTGGAGTAACAGATTAATAATAGCCTGGATTAATACAGTAATAATAGCCTGAAGTAATACTGTAATAATAGCCTGGAGTAATAAGCAAAACATAAATGTGCCTATGTGTATTTATCTGTACAAATACATTGATGGACATAGAGGAAAATATTTCGCTTTTATCTGGTGAATAGCTGGCAAATGATTCACTTTTATCTGGTGAATAGCTGGCAAATGATTCACTTTCATCTGGCGAATAGCTGGCAAATATTTCACTTTTATCTCTGCTACTGGGAACCCATGCCAGACATTTCTGCTAGGAGAAAAAATAAGATTGTTAGAAACACAAGCAGGAATGAGGCCATGGATCAAGTTTGACATTACTATCTGGGTCAGTTATATTTATGTTACATGGTGTTTCAAGCAAACAGGATTATGTACATTCATATCTATGTATGTGACTAAAGCGGGCAAATATCCAGTGTGTGTATAAGTGGGTGTACTAAAGTGGTTTGTGATTTATGGAGGCTGCAGTGTGGCAGGGTTTTGGAGGGTGGTGATTGGCTGGAGTGAGCCAGGAGGCTCAAAACAAGCGGGAGGGGATGCTATGAGTCAGGCAGTGCAACCTAGTGGTGGGAGAGAGGGACGGGGTGTATCATTGACAGTTCATCACACACACACACTCTGACACACACACGTTTAGAACCAGTAGCACCGAACCATGCACGTTCCCCTCCCACAACCCACACACATGCAAACACCCTGTACAAAGACCATTGTAAATTGTCAGCTAAAAGCATTATTTTACACTCTGTCATATTTGTCACCCCCCACCCACACGCACACACACACACACTCCCCACCCCCAAACTAAATGGTGCTAATGGCAACTTCAAAGTCAATAGCTCTGTGGCTGTTCAACCTTCACAAAACAACAGCCAGAAAATGCAGACATTGTTTGGTTGTCTCCACCAGTGGACATTATATACTGGAAGTAATGGACCATACCGTTTAGCCAGACCCACGGCTGAACGGTAACTAAATGCAACATCAGAGCGCCAACCTTGATACTGTCAGGGAGCGGTCACCCCACAGTGTGTCCCCCAAGATCAGCCCCTTGCCCCCCTACAAAATTATAGCAGATTATCCCTCCTTCCAGATGTTTATGGGAGCGATTGATGGGGCTTTGTGAAGGGGGGTGGTTGATTTGGGTGGGGTGGGGGTGTACAGACCAGCCATAGACAGAGACCCTAAAGTAGAGTTTAGTAGCAGCCCAGCCTAGCCCAGCCTAGCTAACCCATCCCAGCCCAGCCTAACCCGGCCCAGCCCAGACTAACCCAGCCCAGCCCAGGTAGCAACAGCCCTGTTTGCCAGTGAGGGGATTAATAATGAATTAAGGCATCCCCCCTTTCAAAAAGATATTCATGCATGCTAATGCATCCATTATTTATGGTGTGCATACAGGCTCGCTAGTGGTGGTTGCATGGGGTTCCAAGGCTGTGGCGAAACATCCGCCTATTGTTGTTGTGGGTATGGCTGGGAGTGGTGCTAGGGCTGGCACTGGGCTGGGGCTATGGCTGGGGATAAGACTGGGACTGGGGCTGGGACTGGGGCTAGGGCTGGGGCTAGAGCTGACGCTATGGTTGGGGATAAGGCTGGGACTGGGGCTAGAGCTGGTGCTATGGCTGGGACGGGGGCTGGGACTGAGGCTAGAGCTGGAGCTATGGCTGGGGATAAGGCTGGACTGGGGCTGGGAATGAGGCTAGAGCTGGAGCTATGGCTGGGGATAAGGCTGGACTGGGGCTGGGAATGAGGCTAGAGCTGGAGCTATGGCTGAGGATAAGGCTGGACTGGGGCTGGGACTTGAGCTATGACTGGGGATAAGGCTGGGACTGGGGCTGGGACTGGGGCTGGGACTTGAGCTATGGCTGGGGATAGGGCTGATACTGGGGCTGGGACTATGGCTGGGACTGGGGATAGGGCTGGGGCTAGGGCTGGGGCTGGGGATGAGTGGGGACAGGATGGGGACTGTATAAGGAGGAGGAGGGGAGAGAGGGGGGCTCCTACCACCAGACAGTCAGTGCATGGGGAGTGAGACTGACAAGTACTGTAGGGGGAGGGGAGGATTAAACAAATAAATACATGATAAGAAATAGTCACGATTGGGAGGTCGGGCTCAATGGAGAACAAAGAGGCTAAGGGGTGAGTGGGGGAGTGGGGGGTAAGTAGTTAAGTCAGCATGGATTTATACTGTCTGGAAGGTCCCATTCTGGCCTGAAATAATGTTGGGGTCACGACCACTTTTCTATCCCTTTAATTCATCTGTTGGGTTTAAGTTAATTCACACTCGCACAGTCACGCTCTGGGGATAGAGTTAACCAGTGGTGATCTGTAGAAACAAGGCCATCTCTTTATCTACAGGATACAGGCTAAATAGATCTGTCTGAAGTTGAGTTTGAATGATCGGGCCATGTTTAGCACTGTCTATGGCTGCTGACCAACAGACCATGACAATCAAACTATGGTATAGTTTCAACCATAGATATACAGAAAATAGGAATGTTGCCAGAAATACAGAGAAATGCAGAGAAAATATGTAAGGCATCGACAGAGCCCGTGTGATGGGCGAATAGGAATAAGGGAAGCAGGGCAGAGAGCGAACGTGAGAGAGAGAGAGAGAGGAGGATGAGAATGCTTGTGGAGCCAAGGCATCCTATGAGGCATGCCAGGTATGCACTGAGGCAGAGGACAGAGAAGAGAGAGAGCGATAAGGTAGAGGAGAGAGCTGAGAAGAGCAGGCATCCACATTAGCATAGCTACATAGGCATCAGGCTGCCACCCGGTGGGACGGAGGTGACAGGAGGAGTGGCCACCACGGCACCCAAACACTCATCTCCATAGATACCAACAAGGACAAGGGACATTACTGACATACCTGTCTTATCTGAGCAACAACATCTATGCAGCATTATCTTGTAACATTTGGTAGCCTTAGCAGTCTCGAATTCTAAATCATGTTCATCCCATATACAATGCTGATTGACCTGAAATACTCAAGTGGGGCACATCCGAAAAACACTCTGTGATTAATCAGAAACCAATGAAGGTCACTGAGTTCACTCTCTACATAGAGACTGTTGACAGAGTAGTACTAATGCCGTAGACTACTTGCACACAGGCTTGGAAAGGCTACTGACAGGTCAATGTTTTTGGGTCATACTCGCTCTCTCTTGCTTTGATATCTGGGGTAAGAGGTTATCAGTGTGGCTTTGTCAAAAGCGTCCCATGGGATGGATGGATGGATGGATAGATAGATAGATAGATAGATAGTAAGTACTGCTGAGTAAGTACTCCTAGTAAGTACTGCCAAGTAAGTACTCCTAGTAAGTACTCCTAGTAAGTACTCCTGAGTAAGTACTCCTAGTAAGAACTGCTGAGTAAGTACTCCTAGTAAGTACTGTTGAGTAAGTACTCCTAGTAAGTACTCCTAGTAAGTACTACTGAGTAAGTACTCCTAGTAAGAACTGCTGAGTAAGTACTCCTAGTAAGTACTGCTGAGTAAGTACTCCTAGTAAGAACTGCTGAGTAAGTACTCCTAGTAAGAACTGTTGAGTAAGTACTCCTAGTAAGTACTCCTAGTAAGTACTGCTGAGTAAGTACTGCTGAGTAAGTACTCTTAGTAAGTATTGCTGAGTAAGTACTCCTAGTAAGTACTCCTAGTAAGTACTGCTGAGTCTGTCATTGTCTAAAGAGTATATTTGACCAAAAGGCTATAGTGTCTTCCATGGACAGTTTTAGGAATACAGTTTGATGAATGGATTAAATATGGACTCTTAACCAGGCCATTCCCATCAGAATAAGGATCCATTAGTAGCTAGGTTTAGTTTACTGTAGGTAGTCACACAATAGTCACACATAATATGGTTCTAATGAATTAGCACTGGAGGCTAAACCTCCCTGAAGATAGTCAACCTTTATTCCCCCCAACAAACACCAGGTGAACCACTTGCAGCTTTTACACATCCATCTTACCACACACAGGAAAATCCATAAACGTTGAAATGATGTCAAAACAACATTGTGAAGTTTTTGACAAGATTTCATTTTCCACTGTTCAAAGTGAAAATGCCTCCTGCTATATTTCCTGCCCCACCGCCCCCTGATTTTTATGACAAATACAACAGCACCGTAATTACACATGCGACCACCGCGTAAACACCATATCGTTAAAGAATGTCTTGTTAACATGGGGGGGGACTTGCCCAAAAGTGCTAGTGTGACGCTTTCTAATCCTTCCTCACTGCTGCTGTCTGCTGCTTGGCACGGTTCTAAAGGAAATATAAACATTAATGTGGCAGAACATACACACCTACACACACACCTCGTGTTTGGGCTGGGGCTGGTTTGAATGAGCCGTGTAGGGGTGCCTGGTGATGGATCTACTGATGATAAACTCACTCTTAAAGATGCGTTACGAAGGTGTTTCAGCCAATAGTTTTGAAAGTAGAGCTCATGAGCCCAAAAATTGTGCACAATTGTGTACAACATCATCCATTTAGAACGATATGTTACGCCCTGCAAAAATAACACAAAATGCTTTACACATACTGCAACCGAGTCCAAAACACACTTTAAACTCTTAACTGACACACACACTCTCTGACACACACTTTAAACTCAGACACTCTCTTAACCGGCATACACACTATAACTGACACACACTCTCCCTTACACACACACTCTCTGACACACACGCTCTGACACACTCAACACAACCTCCAGCTGTAGAAAAGAGTCCAGCATGTCTGTGACCTGCCCCGGGGAGTCAGGGGGGAACTCTTTGAGTCTCCTAATAATGATGAACCTCCAACCTCCTCCCGAAGAGGCTTTCATTAGGTTTCAAAGGCTTCCTGGGTTTTACATTACAGACCAAACACAGTGCAGCTGGACACAAGAAGTGACCAGTCTCAATGAGACACTATGGAAGCAGAGAGAGTGGAGAGGGAGTAGAGGGAGCAGGGACGTCCCGTGACGTAACCAAACAGCCCGATCTTAAGGCCAGCAGGATCAGGAGGAATGCCATTGATGCTGATGTTTGGTGAAACAGGTCACAGTGGTCCCTGATGACAGGTGTGATATTACTCACACAGCCCAGTGGTGGAGGGAGGCTGCCTGGCTGTTTATAGTGTTGCTGGGAGTGATGAGTTCAACCTCTCTCTGACTCTCTGTCTTCTACAAAGGGAAGTCTGGCCTCATAGAGTATCGGATGATAATAAAAATGGGAGAGAGGTCATGGCAATGTTCCAGCATATTCTACTGCAATCTCATTTACCTCGAGCCCATACACCTCCACCGGCGGAAGCTACCAACCAGCTGCCTGTCAATCTCTACATGAGAGGTGGCTCCAAAAACCCACAGCACACCTCCTCAATAGCAACTCCATCAAAGCTCTCTTACTACAGAGATATACAGTATATATGACCCTATGTTAAAGGGTGAATGGGCAGAGAAAAGATGCCCTCCTGAATCCTATTATAACTCAACCCCATTGTCTCTGGGCCATGCCGTATGCCCCTCAAAGTGGCCCTTAAAAGACATGTTGAGACAAAAAGGCCCTCTGTTTCGGAATGGGCCCAAATCAATTATCATAGCAACTGGCGGTTGCTCTTTAACATGTCAATAGTCCTCTGGCTACATGCATAATTATGCAGAGTCATTGTGGTGGCCTCTGTGTTGCCCGCTGACAAAAACCACAGGCACGGGGTCCTATTGTCATGGGCGCATCCATCTGGATCAAGGCCATTAGGATGGAGAGAGGATATTTGCACTTCCTCTGTGGCTCCTGGCTGCTTTTTGACATGCGGCAGAGGGACCAGGCTTTGACCAGGCTTTGACCAGGCTTTGACCAGGCTTGGTCCACCACCCTCGGGCCGTTTGAGGTATAGATTTGGCTGGGGGGACCTGTCAGGCTGTGTGATAGACAGACACGGGGGCGGATGGGGGTGGTTGTTGGCCCGAGGTCCAAGAGGATCAGGGGAGATTGATGGGACAGGATGAGGTAGGGAAGCGTGGCTCACAGTGGATGTTGGGGGGGGGGGGGGGGGGGGGGTGGTATGTCAGTTCATTTTGGGGGCCACAGCACACTTCTGTTGTCGAGCATAGATATATATGCAAACATTATATAAACATCAGGAACACCTTCCTAATATTGAGTTGCACACCCTTTTGTCCTCAGAACAACCTCAATTTGTCGGGGCATGGACTCTTCAAAGTGTTGAAAGTGTTCCACAGGGATGCTGGCCCATGTTGACTCCAATGCTTCCCACAGTTGTGTCAAGTTGGTTGGATGTCCTTTGGGTGGTGGACCGTTCTTGAAACTGTTGAGCGGGAAAAACCCAGCAGCGTTACAGTTCTTGACACACTCAAACCGGAGCGACAGGCACCTATTACCATGCCCATTCAAAGGCACGTTACTCTTTTGTCTTGCCTGTTCATCCGCATACACAATCCAAGGCTTGAAAATGCTTCTTTAACCTGTCTCCTCCCCTTCATCTACACGGATTGAAGTGGATTTAATAGGAGACGTCAATAAAGGATGATAGACTGACCAGGTGAAAACTATGTCACGGAAAGAGCAGGTGTTCCTAATGTTTTGTACACTCAGTGTAGCTTGCATCATGACAATCACAACACTGAATGTGAAATATGGGAAATGGATAGCCCTGATGTAATTACCTTGTCCTTAGTGGAGGCCTCAGACGCCCACTCAGGGAGTGTGTGTGTGCATAGATGAGAGCAACTCAAAGAAAACAGCATTTACAATGGCCAAACACCCTAACACCAGAAACTGTCCGGCATGACAGTCCCCTCAGTTCTGCATGAACACATGAACACGAGAGCCTGTCAATCTGCCCACATGAAACATATACGCCTCACTCTCCGTACTCCGCAGCTCACAGTGTTGTGTTGGAATGCTGACGGCAGGGAGATGAAAATCTTGATTTGATTAAGCGCCAGGGTGTCGGGGCTGGGTACTGCATGGGGCCGAGGTACTGGGTGGGTGTTCAGGGGGACCGGTGAGGGGGGAGAGAGCGGACTAGGTGATGGGGCGGGGGGGTACCTGTGGGCCCGGCCCCTACTGGGAGTAATTTGGAGCAGACTGCTCCCAATGTGTTCATTAGGTTGTGATTGGGAGCTGAGCGCAGGTGGGGAGGGCTCGCCCGGCTGACGCTGAATAGTCCTGATTGTGCTCAGCATAAAACGCCATCTGTTTCGGCGGGGGAGAAAGGAGAAGCACGGGGGGGTGCTACTACCAGGGAAAAAGTCAGCTCTTTTTTGACTTCATTTTTGACAAATTCGGTGGGGTGCAGAGAAATAGGGAGAGGGAGATACTAGAGCTAGAGAAAGGGGGATGGAGGGAGGCAGGGCAGGATAGAGGGAGGGAGGGATGTACTGTTAGTGTTTATGATCATCGTTTTCCTCTACATGAATTGTCTGATAAAAACATTTTATTGAACAATATCCCTACCACCAAAAACGATGCCTATAAATCAAGGCCACGAAATGTCCACACAGAAATCCTCCCCCTATCTCTTGTAAACCACTGGCCGGCCATTTCAGCCAAACGTGATTGATTGAGGTGGCAGACAAAATGGAGGGCGTTTTGGAGTGATCCTGTTGAGCTGTGGTTAGTCTCTCTGTGAGGAGAGGAGAGAGATGAGAGGGGGGGGTTGTCGATGTGGTTCCAGAGTTCATTAATAGGTCACCAGCCTGAAAGCGGGGGATGTTTTTGGATAATCCTTTACTATTCCCCAAAAACATGGGTACACACACTAATCGATAGCTTATGTACACATTTACTCTCTGTCTGCCTAGTTCTCCTCAGCAACACATGGCCATTTATATGCACAGGCATAGAACGCAAATACAATAAATAGAAAATAGAATATTTTCTTTATTTTTCTCTCCCTTTTTTTCTGTCACTCCGGGGAAGAAGGAGAGGGAGCGGCGGAGGAGAGGAGGGCTCAACTTTTAAAGCATCTTCATCTGGCAGCGTGGTCCTGCATGTCCAAGCCTCGCAGCGCTTTTCATCCATTGTGCCGTCCAAGGTGTGTCCAATGCACTGGGGCTTTGTGTTGGCGAGGGAGACGACACATCACATTCTGTCTTCAGTCTTCTGTCTCTAGTGGGGGGGGACAAAAAGGCAACTTATCGAGGACCCCGGCGCTTCAAAGCTGAGATGCACAAAGGACTATAAAGCCTTACTTCATGCAGAGTTGTGCCAGATGTAATTGCGGGGTTCTCGGAGATAGGGAATCACATGCAACGCCTTGGCCCCGCCCCTGACACCATGAAAGGCCCGCGGCTAAGAGGCTTCCACGCCGAGCGAGAAGAAGAAAAAAAAGGAAAAGTTTGCCTCACTTTGATTCACCATAAACAAGTGAGTAAATAAGCTATCCTTAAGGCCCTGTTACAAATCCACCACTTGCTGATGTGAAAAGGCAATTTCATGCATGGAGCTTGATAGCTGCTCGGTGTGAATGGCTGCCTCCACCACGACTCAGGAGGGGTGGAAGCTCCGCCAAGCGACAAGTGATACGCCCTCTCTTATCGGAGCCATCAGCTTCCGTAGCAACCTCTTTCAAGTCCAAATTGGGATTTCTACAGAAAATGATGTTGATTGGTTGTTGATAATGGTGGCAGTTGCGACGGTGTGGCGCGTCACTCAGGGAAATGTAGGCCGACTATTTCCTAATCAACCTGCCTGCATCTTCATCTGTTTCCTGTGGCCTCCTGCTGAGATTTAAGGGTGTGGAAGTGTGCATCTTTAAATATGTTCCTGGGCATAAACAATTGGCATATGGGGGCAGGCAGGTAGGTCTGCGCAAGCTGTGCCTTTGTTGAAGTCTATCAATATGTGTGTAATTGGGGGTGAACGCTAATGGGTGTGGAGGAAGGGGAGGTTCCACCGCCTCCACGGGCCTGCAGATGGGTTTCCCACAGGACAGACACGCCCCTGCTGTCTCCGAAAACACGGAGATGAGGAGCGCTTTATGTACAAGCAAATATGTTGGCGGCTTCGTCTTTGACTCTCCACAGAGCTCATCTCCACAGGCCTGTTGGAGCCGTGGTAACTCACGCTCAAAGGGTCAAGAGTCAAATCTCTGACAGGATCCTGTCTTTACCTCTCAAGGAAGAGTTTGGCAGATTGTGGCCTACTAGGTGTGGATCATGTGGAAAGGGCCAGGACCTAGCCTTAGGGGACGCTACCCTTAGTACCGCAGATCCCATCTCAGGTTAACAACTCTTACTCAGCCATGGGAAAGAACTCTGTATCTTCCTCCTCTATGGGCCGGTGGAATTACAAGGGCTCTGTATGGCGGAATGAAATCTTCCCCCTGAGTGGAAATGAAGGATCCTGTGTATATCCACGTGATATTAAATGGTACCTGGCAGAGCCGGGGCGGTAATGCCGTGCCTGGTTCTCCTTTGCATATCAATGAGCTGTACAGCGGCCCTATGAAACAGAATAATTCATTCCTCTGTATCGCCCCGCTAACGTCACTTTCAATGGGGAAGCCGTAACCCTGCCGCACTGACCCACGCTGAAACAAAATGGAGGGGCAGAAGCCATGTCGAGCCGCTACAGAGGTCTGCTGGACCGCAGCGGCCGCAGGGAAGGAGACAGAAAAGGATGCCCACGCCGTGTTTCATAATTGCCTTCGGCCGCCCATTAATACAGGCGGCTAAAAATGAGGACGAAATTGAGGACGAGGTATCGAGTACGATATGTACAGAGTACATTTTGAGCTTCCATCATCTAAGTTGCCGATTGTCTAGAGAGGAATGGTATCCAGTAGAAACTGGTAGGTCAGAGCCGTGTCAAACTCAGTGGGTCGGTTCGTAGCTCATAGCCTCACTGCTACAGTATAATAATAGCACATGTCCAGATGAATATTTCTGCCCAGCTGCAGGGCTGTATATCACCAAACCCACACTGGTTCACTGAGGTCACAGGACAAAGCACCAGGGTTGGCTAGCAGGTCTAGCAGGTCTCAGGGGTCAGGGGTTAGCCTATCCCAAGGGTAACGCACCTCACTCCCCACTCATCCTCAAAACTAACTCGGCCCCCCTACCAGCCAACCCTGTTCAACCCCTCATCACTAAAGTGCCCCCGATGCTCCCATGCGACCCCATGCCCCTCTCTGGTGGCAGCCGGGGTGCAGGGGGTGGAGGGGGCATCAGGTTAGGTCACCTGGAGCCCCTGGTACATAACAGCCAGGCTGGTTCTCTCCCAGACCCAGCCAGGGACACAGTAGGGGGGGAGACAGTAATAATGCAGACGGGGCCAAACACATCCGGGGGGGTAGCTTCCACTTCTTCTGTATTTCATAAAAAGCTGTTCTCACATTTTGGTGAATTCAAAGATTAACGAGAGAGGAGTTTACCCCATGAGAGACAATTAGCCATAACCCAATGACCCTGCTACTACGGTTCATATACACTCAAACACGTAACGTCCTATCTCCTCGGGCCAGCTCCGCTTTCCACAACAAAGGAAGCTTGTTTTGAGACAAAAAAGTTACCCACCAGAACTTAGAGAAATGCTTACTTGCAAGGCCTTAACCAACAATGCAGGATTTATTTTTAAGTAAGAAAATATTTGCTAAAAAAACTACTTTTTTGGGGGGGCCTCCCGGGTGGCGCAGTGGTTAAGGGACTGCAGCGCCAGCTGTGCCATCAGAGTCCCTGGGTTCGCGCCCTGGTTCTGTCGTAACCGGCTGCGACCGGGAGGTCCGTGGGGTGACGCACAATTGGCCTAGCGTCGCCCGGGTTAGGGAGGGCTTGGTCGGTAGGGGTGTTGCTGTCTCATCGCGCACCAGCGACTCCTGTGGCGGGCTGGGCGCAGTGTGCGCTAACCAAGGTGGCCAGGTGCACGGTGTTTCCTCCGGCGCATTGTTGCGGCTGGCTTCCGGGTTGGATGCACGCTGTGTTAAGAAGCAGTGCGGCTTGGTTGGGTTGTGTATCGGAGGACGCATGACTTGACCTTCGTCTCTCCCGAGCCCGTACGGGAGTTGTAGCGATGAGACAAGATAGTAGCTACTACAACAATTGGATACCACGAAATTGGGGAGAAAAAGGGGTAACATTTATAAAAAAATAAAATAATAATAATAAAAAAACTACTTTTTAAGAAAAAAAGTAACCCAATAAAATAACAATAATGAGGCTATATACATGGGATACTGGTACCGAGTCAATGTGTGGTGATACAGGTTAGAAGAGGGAATTTAGGTAATATGTACATATACATGTAGGTAGGGGTAAAGGGACTATGAATAGCAGCAGTGTAAGAAAGGGGTTCAATTCAAATAGTCTAGGTAGCCATTTGATGAACTGTTTAGCAGTCTAATGGCTTGTGGATAAAAGCTGTTAATTTACTATTATATTTTTTTTATTTAACCTTTATTTAACCTTTATTTAACCAGGTAGGCCAATTGAAAACAAGTTCTCATTTACAACTGCGACCTGGCCAAGATAAAGCAAAGCAGTGCGACAAAAACAACAACACAGAGTTACACATGGAGCCTTTTAGAGGAGACTTTTGGACCTAGACTTGGTGCTCTGGTACTGCTTGCCCTGCGGGAGCAGAGAGAACAGCCTATGACCATGGGGGCTGGAGTCTTTGAACATTTTTAAGGCTTTCTTCTGACACTGTCTGGTAGAGGCCCTGGATGTCAGGAAGCTTGGCCCCAGTGATGTACTGACACTACCCTCTATAGTGCCTTACGGTCGGATGCCGAGCAGTTGCCATACCAAGTGATGATGCAACCAGTCAGGTTGCACTCAATGGTGCAGCTGTAAAACTTTTTGAGGATCTGAGGACCCAAATCTTTTCAGTCTCCTGAGGGGGAATAGGTGTTGTCGTGTCCTCTTCATGATTGTCTTGGTGTGATAGTTTGTTGGTGATGTAGATACCAAGGAACTTGAAGCTCTCGACCCGCTCAGCCTCCCTTTTCCTGTAGTCCACGATCAGCTCTTTTGTCTTTCTCATGTTCAGGGAGAGGTTGCTGTCCTGGGACCACACTGCCAGGTCTCTGACCTCCTCCCTGTAGGCTGTCTCATTGTTGTCGGTGATCAGGCATACCACCGGTGTGTTGTTGGCAAACTTGATGATGGTGTTGGAGTGCGTGGCCATGCAGTCATGGGTGAACAGGGAGTACAGGAGGGGACTAAGCACGCACCCCTGAGGGGCCTCCGTGTTGAGGATCAGCGTGGCAGATGTTGTTGCATACACTTACCACCTGGGGGCGGCTCATCAGGAAGTCCAGAATCCAGTTGCAGCGGGAGGTGTTTAGTCCCAGGGTCCTTAGCTTAGTGATGAGCTTTGAGGGCACTGTGGTATTAAACACTGAGCTGTAGTCAACGAACAGCATTCTCACGTAGGTGTTACTTTTGTTCAAGGGAGAAAGGGCAGTGTGGTGTGCAATGGAGATTGTGTCATTTGTGGACCTGTTGGGGCGGAATGCGAATTGTAGTGGGTCGAGGGTTTGGGATGATGGTGTTGATGTGAGCCATGACCAGCCTTTCTTAGCACTTCATGGCTACAAACACGAGTGCTATGGGGGGGGGGTAGTCATTTAGGCAGGTCATGGCTCACAAGGACTATGGTGATCTGCTTGAAACATGTAGGTATTATAGACTTGGTCAGGGAGGTTGAAAATGTTAGTGAAGACAGTTGCCAGTTGGTCTGCGCATGCTCTGAGTATGAGTCCTGGTAATCCGTCTGGCCCTGCGACCTTGTGAATGTTGACCTGTTTAACGGTCTTATTCACATCGACTTCGGAGAGCGTGATCACACAGTCATTCGGAACAGCTGATGCTCTCATGCATGGTTCAGTGTTGCTTGCATCAACTATTGACCATAGCAGGTCAGAAGCTTCCCACTGGGCACAAACTGGTTGAATCAACGTTGTTTCGACGTGAGTTGTCAATGTATTGTGACGTGGAATCTACATGGAAAATACATTCACCAAGCGGTAGGTTTAACAGAGAAAATAAAATATGACCCTACTTTATCACTAAGACAGTATATTATCAATTCTGCTATTTAGGTCTATATAGCATTTGTAAAGTCATCAACAAGTATTGTTTCAATTCAACCCAGAATTCAACTAAGAATAGACAATACAATATGCCTAGGGTTTAAAGCTCTGGTTGATTTCAAGTGGAATGATATTTAGTTATATTCAATTGTGTTTGGTTGTCAACACACCCAAATATTAATATTTGAAGGAGATTTTTATTCTGCTTGGATATTTCCATCTGTGCCACTGTCTCACAAACAAAAATACAAGTTATATAGAATTGATTTTATTTAGTGCTATTCTTTAACTTAGATTGGTGGTTGAGATGGGGATGTGAATCCAACATAGACAAACTGGAATTAAAGCCAGACTAAGTCAATGGCACAGATGGAACTATCCAAGTAGAAGGTTAAATCTCCTTCAAATGTTGATATTTGGTTGCGTTGACAACCAAATAAAATACATTATCACTTTTGAAATACAATAAATTGCCTATTAGCTTGTCGACAAGTTAACAAATTTTATGTTGGATTCAAGTCTCCAACTCAACCAAACATAACATTTAAAGAATGGGATTAAGCCAGTGTCTCAGACGGAACTAACCTAACAGTAGCTACATCTCCTTTAAATGTTGATATTTGGTTGTGTTGTCAACCAAATACAATTCAATATTAGTTTTGTAATACAGTAAATAGCCTAAAGTTAAGGCTCTTACAAACTAATGTAACATTCAACCATAAAATGAGTAACACATCCATGGCCACATTTTGAGGTTACTGTAACTATACACGTCTTCTTATGTAATCATATAAAGTGTGGATGTTCAAGATAGCATGCAGAGGTTGTCGCAGGTCTGTGGAGATCTTCATAATGGCTGTAATAGTCTGTGCAGAATCTTGAATGGCATTGATCAGTTGCACCATGTACTTTTAATGTAATCTCAACTGCAGTCCAGGTCATTTGGTTCTGCTATTAGATGAAGCACAATGATAACACATTCATCTGTTGTTTAAGTAAACAAAATATCTGTATTACAATTTCAACTTTGCTGTGCTTTTAAATGGTTGAAAGCGCAGTGATATTCATTTTGGGTGACAAATACACCAAAAATCCAACATTGTTTTTCCATTGGAAGCATAGTGATAACACATTGGAAATTCAACTAACTTTTGCCTGTATTTTTGAGTGAGTAAATATAGGTTGCAAACTCATTGATCAACATCTCAACCAAATATTACCCAATTATCCACGTTGAAACCAGTTGGTGTGCCCAGTGTGTACATTCACAACGTTGAGAGGATATACTCAGGAGTTTAATACTGCAGCACAACACAACAGCAATGAATGGAAGGTAGACAGGATTAGTCTATCTTCTGCTACTCTCAGCCTGATCTGTCTGCGAATGTGTTTATTTTGCTTGATAAAGACAAAGCGATGGGGTTACAACCATTGATGCAGCAAATCCAAAACCTCCTTCCCCTTGTCCGCCTAATCAACCATTGATAACGTCTCTCTTCCCTCTCTCTCCGGCCCTTCTCTAGAAACCCAGAGAGCTGGGCCCTAGCCCGACACAATGACGCCTACTCCCCCCATAAGTCTATATGCACAAGGTTAAAGAACACAGTTACACAGATATTCAAAGTGCTTTTACCTCTGCATTTGATTTGAGAGGAAGGAATAGGGAAAAACAGCAAACGGCAATCCACACTAAATAACTCAACGGGAGAATACTAATACATTTTAGTGTGGGCTGCAGTGGTTAAACATATGCATACATAACATGTTGGGGCTGGGGACCCCCTGCCAGGGCCAGGCACGCCAAAGCCTCTCTAACAGGAATACCTCTGGGATCGCTAATGATTCATTAGCTTGTGTCATTAAGTCAGGCAAATGTCACCCTAGCTTCCTGGAGAAACTGTCACCACGTGCACAACTCTGCAAGCACCGGGGGGAGCAGAGCCCCGTTAACAAGGCAAACTCTGACATCTAATGGTCAAATACTAAACTACACCTGTTTCTGCCAGCTCTCATTCAGGTAGTGCTGTAGTATGGTTACATGCAGTCCTCCCTTTTCCAACAACATAGAAATTCTACCAAATGTAAAAACTATCAGCTATATGCACTACAATGCAACAGCACGAGAGACACAGATGCACCCACTGGACTAATCTGGTGTAAAGAGGCTCACTACAGTTAACATGAGGAGCAGGTGACCTTTGACCTGGAAGCGCCACTCACCCAGACAGTGACACATTATTACTGTCAGACTGGAACCAACAGACACATGATGGTGCTATGTGGTGAGCCTGGCACTATCATAACATTAATAATAAATATTACTTATACACTTCAGCAAATCTGCCAGGATTTATTTTGTGGCTAAAGCTTAAATCAATTAATGGAATAAATAAAATCCAAATATTTTTTGTTAAATAAAGTCATGTTATATTTAAATCCAGAGCTTATACTGATTGTTCTTGAAAGTATTCTTACCAGGTCTTACCAGCTTGGTTTTGAAGCTCTGCATTTGAAGACTTATCCAGGGTCTGAGTTTGACTGCCAGTGAACCATTTGAAAAAGCTACCGATATTCATGTACCTTTCTTTCCATCTATTAGCATTGGCCCTGTTTCTATCTGTGTGCTCTACCCATTGCATCCCTATGTCCCTATGAGCTGAACTGCAGGCCGTCTGGCCGTCTGGCCTGTTAACAGTGGAGTTCAACAGAGTGTGAGAAGATGGCCCCTCGTTTCTAAAACATGGTGAGGGGTATGAGGAGGTAGCGAGGGAGAGGCATTAAACACACAACTTAGAGAAGCTTAACTGGGGACACACATCCGTCCATGCCCACTCATACACACACACACCACTCCCTCTCACACACACACAGACAAACACCATTCTCTCACACACACACACACACACACACACACACACACACACACACACACACACACACACACGGCTCTCTCTCTCCATCTCTCTCTCTCTCTCGCTCTCACACACAAACCCCATTCTCTCCCTCTCTCTCCCTCTTTCTCACACACACACACACACACACACACACACACACACACACACACACACACACACGGCTCTCTCTCTCCATCTCTCTCTCTCTCTCTCGCTCTCACACACAAACCCCATTCTCTCCCTCTCTCTCCCTCTTTCTCACACACACACACACACACACACACACACACACACACACACACACACACACACACACACACACACACACACACACACACACACACACACACACACCGCATGAACACACATGCACATACAAAGGCACACCTGTCAGTGCCTTTCCACTGCGTGAGCACGAGCAAAGAAGTCTGGCCCTCCCTCGGCCCCTAATCTGTTTTATATAAGAAGAGCAATTCAACCCCCCCCCTTTCTCATCTACAACACTAAAATAATGGCATGAGCAATTTCACATTTTTGCAATGCATGTGGGCATGTATTGTTTCTCTCTCCCCCCTCTCTGTTTCTCTCTCTCATGCTTCTCTCTTTCCCTCTCTCATCTCTCCCTCTTTCTCGCTCTCTCCCTCGCTCACACGTACACATAAGATGCAGAAGCCTGGATCTGACACACGTGGCTTAGGTGTGGCCACAGTCCCCGGTCTGTCTTTGTGGCTCAGGGAGTTTAAAGCTCTACCATGGGTTTACAGATGCAGAGAACGGGAAATCTTCACTCTTTCTCTGTCACAAATGTGTTGCTGCTCGTAGTCTAAGAGACCTTCTGAAGTCAGGAAGCGTAAAGTGGAATGTGTGTTGTCAGTGTGCTGCTTGTGTGTGTTGGTGTTATGAAAGACAGCAGTCTACACTGAGCATAAAAAAACATTAAGAACACCTGCTCTTTCCATGACACAGACTGACCAGGTGAATCCAGGTGAAAGCTGTGATCCCTTATTGAAGTCACCTGTTAAATCCACTTCAATCAGTGTAGATGAAGGGGAGGACACAAGTTAAATAAGGATTTTCAATCCTTGAGACAATTGAGACATGGATGTGTATGTGTGACATTCAGAGGGCGGGGGGGCAGAGGCCAGGGGACTGCTTGTTGTGCTGGTGTGTTGGTCTGTGACGTCCATTTCCAGGGAAGTCTGTCAGATAGAAAGGTTTATTTAAAGAACACTTTGCTCCAGAGTGGTCCTCTCTTTGGAGCCCTTCCCCACAACACTGCTTGTCTAAAATTAATTAGCTTGGGGCCTTTGGTGGCGGAGCGGGCGGATCCTCAATGGTCAATGGGAAGAATCGTCTGTCCGTGAATGGAGGCCTCCCATCTGAGAGGACACTTTATTTTTCTACACTTGAGGTTTGTTGTCTTTTGTGACCATTATCCCATTCACCATTTGCTTTCATGTAGCTGTGGCCCCAGTCAAAAACTCTTTGTGCTTGCTCCATGAATACGGCGAATGTGTCCATGGCAGGTAGCCCTTATAGCAAGTTAATCTCCCGAAAGAGTCCCATACAAGTACTTTTAAGTTCTCCCTTGGCCACTGAGGGCCGTCATCAATCGGGCACTTCTGTCCTTTGTGGGCAGGGCCCACTTGCGTGAATGTGAAGCGCAGCCGTTGACAATGGCTGCCAAGTGTGGTGAAGTAATCACCTTCTGGGGAAAACACAAGTAATTACTTCTAAACTGTTTGGGCTCTGGAGACAAACGCCATTGTGGTGAGCAGAAGAAGTGAATGGGTCCTTTTCAGGGGCAGTGGTGTGACAGTCGCTCTGTGAATCTCCTGATTATCTATTTGCTTACTGATACAGCTCTCTTTAGCTACAGCCCCTCACAAGCACTGTAATGTGTGTGTGTGTGTAATGGGGTCATTTAAGATGACTGAAGTTCATATTTAGTTTAGAGTGATCAACATCATATTTAGCATATTTGGAGTGTCTGTAATAAACACCAATCACATCTGATCTTTTTCAGCACTGATCTGATTGGTCAATATACCAATTAGTGAAACAAAGATCAAAATTGGGCTGCCGGTGTAAACGCAGCTAAGGTGTGAGTGGATGGTCACTGGACTTGAAGCTGAATGTTGTGGATTATTTTCATATGAGACGCCACTGGCCCAGGTTGAGAGCAGTTCATGACGTGTCCACAATAATCAGCTTTCCAAACGTAGATCTGTTTTTGGGTGATGATCCCATTTATAGCGTATGAAAAGATACGTACAGTTGAAGTCTGAAGTTTACATACACTTAGGTTGGAGTCATTAAAACTCGTTTTTCAACCACTCCACACATTTCTTGTTTACAAACTATAGTTTTGGCAAGTCGGTTAGGACATCTACTTTGTGCATGACACAAGTCATTTTACCAACAATTGTTTACAGAAAGATTATTTCACTTATAATTCACTGTATCACAATTCCAGTGGGTCAGAAGTTGACATACACTAAGTTGAATGTGCCTTTAAACAGCTTGGAAAAATCCAGAAAATAATATCATGGCTTTAGAAGCTTCTGATAAGTTAATAAACATAATCTGAGTCAATTGGATGTGTACCTGTGGATGTATTTCAAGGCCCACCTTCAAAGTCAGTGACTCTGCTTGACATCATGGGGAAAATCTAAAGAAATCAGCCAAGACTTCAGAAAATATATTGTAGACCTCCACAAGTCTGGTTCATCCTTGGGGGCAATTTCCAAACGCCTGAAGGTACCACGTTCATCTGTATAAACAATAGTACGCAAGTATAAACACCATGGGACCACGCATCCGTCATACCGCTCAGGAAGGAGATGCGTTCTGTCTCCTAGAGATGAATGTACTTTGGTGCGAAAAGTGAAAATCAATCCCGGAACAACAGCAAAGGACCATGTGAAGATGCTGGAGGAAACAGGTACAAAAGTATCTATATCCGCAGTAAAACGAGTCCTATATTGACATAACCTGAAAGGCCGCTCAGTAAGGAAGAAGCCACTGCTCCAAAACCACCATTAAAAAGCCAGACTACGGTTTGCAACTGCACATGGGGACAAAGATAATACTTTTTGGAGAAATGTCCTCTGGTCTGATGAAACAAAAATAGAACTGTTTGGCCATAATGACCATCATTCGCAAGCCGAAGAACACCATCCCAACCATGAAGCACGGGGGTGGCAGCATCATGTTGTGGGGGGGCTTTGCTGCAGGAGGGGCTGCTGCACTTCAGAAAATAGATGGCATCATGAGGGAAGAAAATTATGTGGATATATTGAAGCAACATCTCAAGACATCAGTCAGGAAGTTAAAGCTTGGTCGCAAATGGGTCTTCCAAATGGACAATGACCCCAAGCATACTTCCAAAGTTGTGGCAAAATGGCTTAAGGACAAAAAATTCAAGGTATTGGAGTGGCCATCACAAAGCCCTGACCTCAATCCTATAGAAAATGTGTGGGCAGAACTGAAAAAAGTGTGTGCGAGCAAGGAGGCCTTACAACCCTGACTCAGTTACACCAGCTCTGTCAGGAGGAATGGTCCAAAATTCACCCAACTTTTTGTGGGAAGCTTGTGGAAGGCTACCCGAAACATTTGAAGTTAAACAATTTAAAGGCAATGCTAACAAATACTAATTTAGTGTATGTAAACTTCTGACCCACTGGGAATGTGATGAAAGAAATAAAAGCTGAAATAAATCATTCTCTCTACTATTATTCTGACATTTCACATTCTTAAAATAAAGTGGTGATCCTAACTGACCTAAGACATGGAATTTTTACTAGGATTAAATGTGAGTTATTGTGAAAAACTGAGTTTAAATGCATTTGGCTCAGGTGTATGTTAACTTCCAACTTAAACTGTAGTTCCAATACAAAATATGACCATATAAAAGGTGCCGGTGGGTAATCTATAAGCATGTTCCTGTGGGACAGTAAGAACCGTATGCCCTCTCCTCTCACGTAATAATAGATGCATTTTATATAGCGCTTTTCATTACAAACAAGAATCTCAATCACTTTGAACACAAAATAAACAAAAAATATTTAACATGTGCCAGAGAGGATGAGGCAAAGCAAGACGGTCAACTCCGCCCAAAATCTGTTCACGCAGATTAAGCAGACTTGGCCCGTTTAACACTCATAACGTTAAGCAGACCAAGTGAGGGGTCTTTGTATGGGGGCAATCAGAGTGTTGAATTTGGTCAAGATAAAAGTGAACTGCCTTTGCGGACATGTATTTCCATCGTTAGAGCAGTCAGTCGACCATCTTGTCAATATAATAGACCATCTTTTCCCATGCGACCCTTCCCTTCTTCAAAAAAAAAGAAGCTGATTCAAAGGGGGTGTGGCGTATTTCAAAAGTCTTCCGTGAAGGACTCAGGTGGGATCAGCATGACTGTCCTCGATGAAAGGTGGCTATCTACCCGATCACGGTTTCCAAGTCACGGAGGAAACAGGACAGAGTAGAGAGGGTGGAGGACTGACTTTTTCCAAATGAAAAAAGACCCTGGTCACCTGCACGACTTATATACATGTGACCAATGACCCTTGACCTAACATATAGTGCCCTCTAGTGAACAAAATAAGTTAAAACATCCCTGGACAGACAACCTACACAACACATTAAATGACACATAAGCAAGCCAAACGGTTCCTACACAATATCTGTTGATAGTGATTGACGCCAGACTGGATGTACACGAACACACTGATTCTTCACTGTTGTTATATTGTATTGATCGCTACATACTCGTCGCCAAACCCACTGGCTCCAGGTCATCTAGAAGTGTTTGCTAGGTAAATCCCCGCCTTATCTCAGCTCACTGGTCACCATAGCAACACCCACCTGTAGCACGCGCTCCAGCAGGTATATTTCACTGGTCATCCCCAAAGCCAACACCTGCCTTTGGCCGCCTTTCCTTCCAGTTCTCTAATGCCAATGACTGGAACGAATTGCAAAAATCACTGAAGCTGGAGACCTATATCTCCCTCACTAACTATAAGCATCGGCTGTCAAAGCAGCTTACTGATAACTATATCTGTACACAGCCCATCTGTCTCAGCCTCCAATATTTATGCTGCAGTAGTTTATGTGTCGGGGGGCTAGGGTCAGTTTGTTATATCTGGAGTACTTCTCCTGTCCTATTCGGTGTCCTGTGTGAATCTAAGTGTGCGTTCTCTAATTGACTCCTTCTCTCTTTCTTTCTCTCTCTCGGAGGACCTGAGCCCTAAGACCATGCCCCAGGATTACCTGACATGATGACTCCTTGCTGTCCCCAGTCCACCTGGCCGTGCTGCTGCTCCAGTTTCAACTGTTCTGCCTTATTATTATACGACCATGCTGGTCATATATGAACATTTGAACATCTTGGCCATGTTCTGTTATAATCTCCACCCGGCACAGCCAGAAGAGGACTGGCCACCCCACATAGCCTGGTTCCTCTCTAGGTTTCTTCCTAGGTTTTGGCCTTTCTAGGGAGTTTTTCCTAGCCACCGTGCTTCTACACCTGCATTGCTTGCTGTTTGGGGTTTTAGGCTGGGTTTCTGTACAGCACTTTGAGATATCAGCTGATGTACGAAGGGCTATATAAATAAATTTGATTTGATTTGATTTGATCTGTAAATAGCACACCCAACTACCTCATCCCCATAGTGTTATTTATGTTTTGCTCTTTGCACCCCAGTATCTCTACTTGCACATCATCATCTGCACATCTATCACTCCAGTGTTAATGCTAAATTGTAATTATTTCACCACAATGACATATTTATTGCCTTACCTCCCTAATCTTACTACATTTGCAAACTGTACAGATTTTTCTATTGTGTTATTGACTGTACGTTTGCTTATCCCATGTGTAACTGTGTTGTTTTTGTCGTACTGCTTTGCTTTATCTTGGCCAGGTTGCAGTTGTAAATATCACGCCCTGACCTTAGAGATCCTTTTCATGTCTCTAATTTGGTTTGGTCAGGGCGTGAGTTGGGGTGGGCATTCTATGTTTTGTGTTTCTATGATTTTATATTTCTATGTTTTGGCCGGGTATGGTTCTCATTCAGGGACAGCTGTCTATCGTTGTCTCTGATTGGGAACCATACTTAGGTACCCTTTTTCCCACCTTTGTTTGATGGCACGTAGCCTTAAGCTTCACGGTTTGTATTGTTTATTGTTTTGTCGGCGTCATTTCAAATAAAGGATCAAATGTACGCTCACCACACTGCACCTTGGTCCAGTTCTTTTAACGGCCGTGACAGTAAACGAGAACTTGTTCTCAAATGGCCTACCTATATAAATAAAGGTAAAACATTTTTTTTTATAAACATTGGATTGATGACATCCTGTGAAACTGTGGGATTCTGTAGACGCTGACAACGTCACTGCTTTTTGATTTTACAGAACAGTTGGTACTGATTAGGATATATAGGGCCTGTCTCCAAGAGGCTGGTGTTTACAGAACAGTTGGTACTGATTAGGATATATAGGGCCTGTCTCCAAGAGGCTGGTGTTTACAGAACAGTTGGTACTGTCTGATTAGGATATATAGGGCCTGTCTCCAAGAGGCTGGTGTTTACAGAACAGTTGGTACTGATTAGGATATATAGGGCCTGTCTCCAAGAGGCTGGTGTTTACAGAACAGTTGGTACTGTCTGATTAGGATATATAGGGCCTGTCTCCAAGAGGCTGGTGTTTACAGAACAGTTGGTACTGTCTGATTAGGATATATAGGGCCTGTCTCCAAGAGGCTGGTGTTTACAGAACAGTTGGTACTGATTAGGATATATAGGGCCTGTCTCCAAGAGGCTGGTGTTTACAGAACAGTTGGTACTGATTAGGATATATAGGGCCTGTCTCCAAGAGGCTGGTGTTTACAGAACAGTTGGTACTGTCTGATTAGGATATATAGGGCCTGTCTCCAAGAGGCTGGTGTTTACAGAACAGTTGGTACTGTCTGATTAGGATATATAGGGTCTGTCTCCAAGAGGCTGGTGTTTACAGAACAGTTGGTACTGATTAGGATATATAGGGTCTGTCTCCAAGAGGCTGGTGTTTACAGAACAGTTGGTACTGATTAGGATATATAGGGCCTGTCTCCAAGAGGCTGGTGTTTACAGAACAGTTGGTACTGTCTGATTAGGATATATAGGGCCTGTCTCCAAGAGGCTGGTGTTTACAGAACAGTTGGTACTGTCTGATTAGGATATATAGGGTCTGTCTCCAAGAGGCTGGTGTTTACAGAACAGTTGGTACTGATTAGGATATATAGGGTCTGTCTCCAAGAGGCTGGTGTTTACAGAACAGTTGGTACTGATTAGGATATATAGGGCCTGTCTCCAAGAGGCTGGTGTTTACAGAACAGTTGGTACTGATTAGGATATATAGGGCCTGTCTCCAAGAGGCTGGTGTTTACAGAACAGTTGGTACTGTCTGATTAGGATATATAGGGCCTGTCTCCAAGAGGCTGGTGTTTACAGAACAGTTGGTACTGTCTGATTAGGATATATAGGGTCTGTCTCCAAGAGGCTGGTGTTTACAGAACAGTTGGTACTGATTAGGATATATAGGGCCTGTCTCCAAGAGGCTGGTGTTTACAGAACAGTTGGTACTGTCTGATTAGGATATATAGGGCCTGTCTCCAAGAGGCTGGTGTTTACAGAACAGTTGGTACTGATTAGGATATATAGGGCCTGTCTCCAAGAGGCTGGTGTTTACAGAACAGTTGGTACTGTCTGATTAGGATATATAGGGCCTGTCTCCAAGAGGCTGGTGTTTACAGAACAGTTGGTACTGTCTGATTAGGATATATAGGGCCTGTCTCCAAGAGGCTGGTGTTTACAGAACAGTTGGTACTGATTAGGATATATAGGGCCTGTCTCCAAGAGGCTGGTGTTTACAGAACAGTTGGTACTGATTAGGATATATAGGGCCTGTCTCCAAGAGGCTGGTGTTTACAGAACAGTTGGTACTGTCTGATTAGGATATATAGGGCCTGTCTCCAAGAGGCTGGTGTTTACAGAACAGTTGGTACTGTCTGATTAGGATATATAGGGTCTGTCTCCAAGAGGCTGGTGTTTACAGAACAGTTGGTACTGATTAGGATATATAGGGCCTGTCTCCAAGAGGCTGGTGTTTACAGAACAGTTGGTACTGTCTGATTAGGATATATAGGGCCTGTCTCCAAGAGGCTGGTGTTTACAGAACAGTTGGTACTGTCTGATTAGGATATATAGGGTCTGTCTCCAAGAGGCTGGTGTTTACAGAACAGTTGGTACTGATTAGGATATATAGGGTCTGTCTCCAAGAGGCTGGTGTTTACAGAACAGTTGGTACTGATTAGGATATATAGGGCCTGTCTCCAAGAGGCTGGTGTTTACAGAACAGTTGGTACTGATTAGGATATATAGGGCCTGTCTCCAAGAGGCTGGTGTTTACAGAACAGTTGGTACTGTCTGATTAGGATATATAGGGCCTGTCTCCAAGAGGCTGGTGTTTACAGAACAGTTGGTACTGTCTGATTAGGATATATAGGGTCTGTCTCCAAGAGGCTGGTGTTTACAGAACAGTTGGTACTGATTAGGATATATAGGGTCTGTCTCCAAGAGGCTGGTGTTTACAGAACAGTTGGTACTGATTAGGATATATAGGGCCTGTCTCCAAGAGGCTGGTGTTTACAGAACAGTTGGTACTGTCTGATTAGGATATATAGGGCCTGTCTCCAAGAGGCTGGTGTTTACAGAACAGTTGGTACTGTCTGATTAGGATATATAGGGTCTGTCTCCAAGAGGCTGGTGTTTACAGAACAGTTGGTACTGATTAGGATATATAGGGCCTGTCTCCAAGAGGCTGGTTTTTACAGAATAGTTGGTACTGTCTGATTAGGATATAAAGGGCCTGTCTCCAAGAGGCTGGTGATTACTGAACAGTTGGTGCTGTATGATTAGGATATAAAGGGCCCGTCTCCAAGAGGCTGGTGATTACTGAACATTTGGTGCTGTCTGATTAGGATATATAGGGCCTGAGTCCAAGAGGCTGGTGTTTACTGAACAGTTGGTACTGTCTGATTAGGATATAAAGGAGTGCTCAGAAAGGACCAGTTAGATTTGCAATAAACTGTATGTATGTTTGTTTGACTTTACCAACGACTGCTCTCCTTTTTGTTCACCTGGAAATTCCTATTACAGTATGTGTGTGTGTGTGTGTGTGTGTGTGTGTGTGTGTGTGTGTGTGTGTGTGTGTGTGTGTGTGTGTGTGTGTGTGTGTGTGTGTGTGTGTGTGTGTGTGTGTGTGTCTGACCCCCGACAAACAGAAGTTCATGGAATTTTCCAAGCTTAATAAAGCACCTTTTCACTTTACCTACCTTAAAATGGATGGGAGGGGACTTTACCTACCTTAAAATGGATGGGAGGGGACTTTACCTACCTTAAAATGGATGGGAGGGGACTTTACCTACCTTAAAATGGATGGGAGGGGACTTTACCTACCTTAAAATGGATGGGAGGGGACTTTACCTACCTTAAAATGGATGGGAGGGGACTTTACCTACCTTAAAATGGATGGGAGGGGACTTTACCTACCTTAAAATGGATGGGAGGGGACTTTACCTACCTTAAAATGGATGGGAGGGGACTTTACCTACCTTAAAATGGATGGGAGGGGACTTTACCTACCTTAAAATGGATGGGAGGGGACTTTACCTACCTTAAAATGTATGGGAGGGGACTTTACCTACCTTAAAATGTATGGGAGGGGACTTTACCTACCTTAAAATGGATGGGAGGGGACTTTACCTACCTTAAAATGGATGGGAGGGGACTTTACCTACCTTAAAATGGATGGGAGGGGACTTTACCTACCTTAAAATGTATGGGAGGGGACTTTACCTACCTTAAAATGTATGGGAGGGGACTTTACCTACCTTAAAATGGATGGGAGGGGACTTTACCTACCTTAAAATGTATGGGAGGAGACTTTACCTACCTTAAAATGTATGGGAGGGGACTTTACCTACCTTAAAATGGATGGGAGGGGACTTTACCTACCTTAAAATGGATGGGAGGGGACTTTACCTACCTTAAAATGGATGGGAGGGGACTTTACCTACCTTAAAATGGATGGGAGGGGACTTTACCTACCTTAAAATGTATGGGAGGGGACTTTACCTACCTTAAAATGTATGGGAGGGGACTTTACCTACCTTAAAATGTATGGGAGGGGACTTTACCTACCTTAAAATGGATGGGAGGGGACTTTACCTACCTTAAAATGGATGGGAGGGGACTTTACCTACCTTAAAATGGATGGGAGGGGACTTTACCTACCTTAAAATGGATGGGAGGGGACTTTACCTACCTTAAAATGGATGGGAGGGGACTTTACCTACCTTAAAATGGATGGGAGGGGACTTTAACTACCTTAAAATGGATGGGAGGGGACTTTACCTACCTTAAAATGGATGGGAGGGGACTTTACCTACCTTAAAATGGATGGGAGGGGACTTTACCTACCTTAAAATGGATGGGAGGGGACTTTACCTACCTTAAAATGGATGGGAGGGGACTTTACCTACCTTAAAATGGATGGGAGGGGACTTTACCTACCTTAAACTGGATGGGAGGGGACTTTACCTACCTTAAAATGGATGGGAGGGGACTTTACCTACCTTAAAATGGATGGGAGGGGACTTTACCTACCTTAAAATGGATGGGAGGGGACTTTACCTACCTTAAAATGGATGGGAGGGGACTTTACCTACCTTAAAATGGATGGGAGGGGACTTTACCTACCTTAAAATGGATGGGAGGGGACTTTACCTACCTTAAAATGGATGGGAGGGGGCTTTACCTACCTTAAATGGATGGGAGGGGACTTTACCTACCTTAAAATGGATGGGAGGGGACTTTACCTACCTTAAAATGGATGGGAGGGGACTTTACCTACCTTAAAATGGATGGGAGGGGACTTTACCTACCTTAAAATGGATGGGAGGGGACTTTACCTACCTTAAAATGGATGGGAGGGGACTTTACCTACCTTAAAATGGATGGGAGGGGACTTTACCTACCTTAAAATGGATGGGAGGGGACTTTACCTACCTTAAAATGGATGGGAGGGGACTTTACCTACCTTAAAATGGATGGGAGGGGACTTTACCTACCTTAAAATGGATGGGAGGGGACTTTACCTACCTTAAAATGGATGGGAGGGGACTTTACCTACCTTAAAATGGATGGGAGGGGACTTTACCTACCTTAAAATGGATGGGAGGGGACTTTACCTACCTTAAAATGGATGGGAGGGGACTTTACCTACCTTAAAATGGATGGGAGGGGACTTTACCTACCTTAAAATGGATGGGAGGGGACTTTACCTACCTTAAAATGGATGGGAGGGGACTTTACCTACCTTAAAATGGATGGGAGGGGACTTTACCTACCTTAAAATGTATGGGAGGGGACTTTACCTACCTCAAAATGTATGGGAGGGGAGTTTACCTACCTTAAAATGTATGGGAGGGGACTTTACCTACCTTAAAATGGATGGGAGGGGACTTTACCTACCTTAAAATGGATGGGAGGGGACTTTACCTACCTTAAAATGGATGGGAGGGGACTTTACCTACCTTAAAATGTATGGGAGGGGAGTTTACCTACCTTAAAATGGATGGGAGGGGACTTTACCTACCTTAAAATGTATGGGAGGGGACTTTACCTACCTTAAAATGGATGGGAGGGGACTTTACCTACCTTAAAATGGATGGGAGGGGACTTTACCTACCTTAAAATGTATGGGAATGGACTTTACCTACCTTAAAATGGATGGGAGGGGACTTTACCTACCTTAAAATGGATGGGAAGGGACATTACCTACCTTAAAATGGATTGGAAGGGACTTGGTTGTAACTTTTTCGTACCATACTTTTTCATTTGCTGTTTGGCTCAGTTACAAGAGCAGTGAGTATAAATTGCTTTTCGTGATTAAAGTTATATTTCTAGTTGTCCTAATGAATTGTCAATGTAAGATGTAACTTTGCATATATGTTATATGCATGTACATCAAAGAGCTCTCTAAGCTATATGAATACTAGATATCATTCTTAATATGCCTAATACATTTATGATGAGACAGCGCAGCGGTAGATTTGACCCAATTATTGAGTACGGTCATGTAGTTTGATGTATTAAGCATGTGGATTGGCAACATGAAGGGAATGCTAATCATGATGATTTGGATATCAATGGTTTAGAAGCAGAATGATGTGTGGGCTGAGGTGTTGTGTAACATTGTTACACACTTCACTATTATTACATCTTTTAGTGCTAAGTTAATATTCATGGTTATATGAAATCTTTAGATTTTGGTAATTATTTGCACCAATCCACTTAATTAAGATGAATGTAGTGATGTATGGTGAAACAATTACTATAACTTTGAATCAGTGAGGCCTCCCAACACGAGGTATTGATGTGTTGAAGGTACCGAAATGTCTGTTAAACCAGCTGGCACACAGTACACACTCTCATCGGTACAACACAAGACATGCAACCAGAGGTCTCTTCACAGTCCCCAGGTCCAGAACAGAGGCTGGAAAACACATGTATTAATTAGAGCCATGACTAAATGGAACTCTTTGTGAACACCAGGTAACACAAGCTAGCAATGAAACCAGATTTTTTTTAAACGGATTAAAGAACACCTTACTGCACAAAGGGGACTGTGAAGAGACACAGCCATTTTATATATCTTGCATTGGAATTTGCAGTGTATTATGTATTATAAACTGGGTGGTTCGAGCCCTGAATGCTGATTGACTGACAGCTGTGGTACATCAGACCGTATACCACAGGTATGACAAAACTTATTTTTACTTCTCTAATTACATTGGTAACCAGTTTATAATAGCAATAAGACACCTCTGGGGTTTGTGGTATATTGCCACGGCTAAGGGCTGTGTCCAGGCACTCTGCGTTGCATCGTGCATCATGCTTATCAATAGTCCTCAGCCATGGTATATTGGCCATATACCATACCTACTCAGGCCTTATTGCTTAATTAGACCTAGATATGGTGTGTATGTACTGATATGTAGGCTGTGTGTGACATTTTAAATTTATGTAGTTCAGTCCTTGACTAACAATGTTCTGTACTAGGTGTTATGTCATGTTTCATGTGGACCCCAGGAAGAGTAGCTGATGCTTTTGCAGCGGCTAATTGGGATCCTAATAAATTCCAAAACCTGATGAAATGTATCAATCTCAGCACTAGATGGCGGTATAAACCCACTCTGTTATGACGGTTCAAAACCAGTAGTATCACTAAATGAATGGTGCCCTCAAAACCTGTTCCTTCTTTCCAACTGTAATAAGAGATTTCCTCACATACTACCCACTCACATGGTTTTAAGGTTTGACAAGTCATTACTACACAGAACCTTTGATGACTCAGTCTTCATCTGATAGGGGGGAGGGGCTCTGTCCTTGATCCACTCCACAAGTACAGGAGAGGTGGATACATGTTTTATTCACTCACCTATTTGTTCTTAATACCACCAAATGCAGTAGCAGCTGAGCCTGGTCTGAAGTATCATGAGTGCCCAACCCACAATGCAGTCCGTCTCCCTAATACAGCTCGACCTCATCAGACCGATTCACATGACATCTTGATTTGATTAGATTTGATGGCTGATCAATGGGAACATTAGTTCTTCAGATCAACCGTATGCATGTTGGGGAATAAATATATGATTCATCTCCTCTCGCTGTGGTTCCCTCTTCAAGGTTATTTTGCAACACTGTGACTTTCTCCTTTGAACCGCTTCCTCACTGCCAAAGGTTATAATGAGCACTAGTTAACAGCCTGTGTGTGAGT
This sequence comes from Oncorhynchus kisutch, assembly GCF_002021735.2. NCBI lineage: Eukaryota > Metazoa > Chordata > Actinopteri > Salmoniformes > Salmonidae > Oncorhynchus > Oncorhynchus kisutch. The sequence continues at coordinate 29,893,242 of NC_034188.2, read as the reverse complement.
TAGAAATAATCTTAGGGGCCCCACAACTGAGTAGGGGTTGGGGGGCTCCAGGGAGAAGGGGGCCCTTCCTACACAGTGTGTGTCTGGCTCCTGAGGGTGTCCCTGACAGCCACAGGACCAGGGTGTAATCCCAAAGGCCACTGCAGGCTGGAGGGCCCACAGGGCTCCCTTGGAACCAGGGGCCATGAGGAGGAAGAAGATACATTTCTTCCTAGGGCCACCAGCATTTAATATGCAGACAAATCTAACAGGGAGTGCTTACTCAGCACTTCAAAGGACTTCTGGACAGCTTAGAGAGAACTCGTTCGTTACAGATGTGGAGGAGGATGTTGCTGAGGAGGCTACAGTTTAATTGGATTGGGTAGAGGATCTTAGCAGCTTTTGTTTCTCCACGCTATCAACTGTGAAGACTTTCAGATGATAATATAATTAACACATTCAACCTAGGATTGTTTCAAGTCAACACAAACCTATTTCTGTTTCTGCAAGTCAATTGGTCAATTTATTAATTATTCCATATGTTATTCCATAAAGTACCAGTCTTTACTATTTTCTACATTGTAGAATAATAGTGAAGATGCCAAAACTATGAAATAACACATATGGAATCATGTAGTAACCGAAACATGTTAAAGAAATCAAGATATATTTTACATTTGAGATTCTTCAAAGTAGCCACCCTTTGCCTTGATGACAACTTTGCTCCACTCTTGCGCTTTCTCTCAACAAGCTTTATGAGAATTAATTTCAATTAACAGGTGTGCCTTGTCAAAAGTTCATTTGTAGAATTTATTTCCTTCTTTTAGGGTTTGAGCCAATCAATTGTGTTGTGACGAGGTAGAGGTGGTATACAGAAGATAGCCCTATTTGGTAAAATACCAAGTCCATATTATGGCAAGGACAGCTCAAAAAAGCGAAACGACAGTCCATCATTACTTTAAGACATGAAGTTTCATGAACTTTCAAAGTTTCTTTAAGTGCAGTCGCAAAAACCATAAAGCGCTAAGATAAAACTGGTTCTCATGAGGACCGCCACAGGAAAGGAAGACCCAGAGTTACCTCTGCTGCAGAGGAGAAGTTCATTAGAGTTACCAGCTTCAGAAATTGCAGCCCAAATAAATGCTTCACAGAGTTCAAGTAACAGACACATCTCAACATCAACTGTTCAGAGGAGACTGCTTGAATCAGGCCTTCATGGTCAAATTGTTGCAAATAAACCACTACTAAAAGGACACCAATAATAAGAAGAGACATGCTTGGGCCAAGAAACACGAGCAATGGACATTAGACCAGGGGAAATCTGTCCTTTGGTCTGATGAGTCCTAATCTGAGATTTTTGGTTCCAACCGCCGTGTCTTTGTGAGACGCAGAGTAGGTGAATGGATGATCTCCGCATGTGTGGTTCCCACCGTGAATCATGGAGGAGGTGGTGTGGTTGTGTGGGGGTACTTTGCTGGTGACACTGTCTGTGATTGATTAATTCAAGGCACACTTAACCAGCATGGCTACCACAGCATTCTGCAGAAATACACCATCCCATCTGGTTTGTGCTTAGGGGGACTATCATTGGGTTTTCAACAGGACAATGACCCAAAACACACCTCCAGGCTGTGTAAGAGCTATTTGACCAAGAAGGAGAGTGATGGAGTGCTGCATCAGATGACCTGGCCTCCACAATCACCCAATTGAGATGATTTGGGATGAGTTGAACCGCAGAGTGAAGGAAAAGCAGCTAACAAGTGCTCAGCATATGTGGGAACTCCTTCAAGACTGTTGGAAAAGCATTCCAGGTGAAGCTGGTTAAGAGAATGCCAAGAGTGTGCAAAGCTGGCAAAGGTGGCTACTTTGAAGAATCTAAAATATATGTATTTTTTTAACCCTTCTTTGGTTACTACATGATTACATATGTGTCATTTCATAGGTTTGATGTATTCACTATTATTCTAAAATGTAGAAAATAGTAAAAATAAAGAAAAACCCTTGAATGAGTAGGTGTGTCCAAACTTTTGATTGGTACTGTATTTCCTGATCACATGACCTGACCAAGAAACACATCCAGACCCTATAACCTGGACAGATCAGGTAAACCTCTTGGCCTTATACAACATAGATGAAGAGAGGTCACTAGGTTGTGTCCTGCCCCCTCCTAGCCTGTTGTTACGCCATCTCCTGACATGCTATGTTGTTTACATCCCAGACCTTAAGATCCCCACTTAATTAAACCAACTGATTGAATTATCCAAACACTTAGACCATTGAGATTATTGGAGATTCAATACAACGAACTGGAATAGTACACATGCAACTCCACATACTGTTGTGTAGCTACAGTGCATTCGGAAAGTATTCAGACCCCTTGACTTTTTCCACATTTTGTTACATTACAGCCTTATTCTAAAATGGATTAAATGATCCCAAACCCCATCATTAATCTATACACAATACCCCATAATGACAAAGCAAAATCAGATTTCTTTACTTTTCTGCTTATTTATAAAAAATCAATTAAATATCACATTTACATAAGTACTCAGTACTTTGTTGAAGCACCTTTGGCAGCGATTACAGCCTTGAGTCTTCTTGGGTATCAGGCTACAAGCATGGCACACCTGCATTTGGGAGTTCCTCCCATTCTTCTCTGCAGATCCTGTCAAGCTCTGTCAGGTTGGATGCGGAGTGTCACTGCACAGCTATTTTCAGGTCTCTCCAGGACAAAGGCCCTAAACACACAGCCAAAAATGTGTGTTGGGTCATTGTCCTGTAATAAAAACTAATTATATTCCCACTAAGCGCAAACCAGATGGGATGGCATATCGAACCCGATGTTCGATCAGGTTCAAGTCCGGGTCCACTCAAGGACATTCAGAGACTTGTCCTGAAGCCACTCCTGCTTTTTATTGGCTGTGTGCTTAGGGTCGTTGTTCTGTTGGAAGGTGAATCTTCGCCCCAGTCTGAGGTCCTGAGCGCTCTGGAGCAGGTTTTCATCAAGGGTCTTTCTGTACTTTGCTCCATTTATCTTTCCTTCGATCCTGACTAGTCTCCCAGTCCCTGCCCCTGAAAAACATCTCCACAGCATGATGCTGCCACCACCGTGCTTCACTGTAGGGAGGGTGCCAGGTTTCCTTCAGATGTTACGCTAGTTATTAAGGCCAAAGAGTTCAATCTTGGTTACATCAGACCAGGGAATCTTGTTTCTAGGTGCTCCAAGCAGGCTGTCGTGCTTTTTACTGAGGAGTGCTGCAGAGACGGTTGTGGGAGAAGGAGATAGAACTCTGAAACTCTGTCAGAGTGACCATCGGGTTCTTCGTCACCACCAAAACATTTCTAAAACTTGTTTTTGCTTTGTCATTATGGGGTATTGTGTGTAGATTAATTCCTCATCAATTTAATGTAGTCAATTTTAGAATAAGGCTGTAACGTAACAAAATGTGGGAAAAAGGAAGGGGTCTGAATACTTTCCCAAATGCACTGTATATACCTTTAGAATAATTTTACTATTATATTTGACAATGATTCAACTAATTCAACATATATGCAAGGTTTATGAACTCAAATGCAAAACAACAATTGAAGCATCAATCAGTTCTTTGATCAGTCCGCCCTGTGCAGACTCTGCCACAAGGAAACGGAATCAATAGATCTCTTTTGGTGATGTCCATCCGTGGCACGTTTATGGAGTCAGGTGCAGGAGTCGTTCTTAAGTTATAATGTCTGTGTTGTGTTGGACCTACAAACAGTACTGTTAGAAGATCTGAAAAACCACCATCAATCAATGAGAAATATGATTACACCGTTAGGTAAAGTATTTATTTTAAGGGCAATCTCTGTAGAGAGGTACAAACAGAGAGGTTCACGACCCTCGTAAGACATCACTGTCAAATAGAAGGATGTATTACAGAAAGAAATAGTTAAATGGTACCGGGAAAGATAGACATCTGAGGGTACTTAGCAGCAGAAGAAGTGTTGTTTTCCGTTAGGTTGCTCCAATCGGGGGAGGGGTGGTAGGGTTGGGAAATAAAAAATAAAATAAAAAGTGGGAGATTAGAAATTATGCAAACAATTAGTTTGATAGATTTTGCGTACTGTCTGCAATATTGAAGCTGATGATCTATGCAAGATGCACCTGTGGATATTCCAGAGGGGTGCAGGTTTAGTAGCCCTTTATTCCAGAAAGTTATTTTCGTTTAATTAAATTACTTTCATAATTTTTGGTCACAGGAAATTTACATTTCGAGTATAACGCTCAATGAAAGGGGGGGGGGGGGGGGGGACTTGTAGCATTCAAAAATAGCCCACAGTGTAACCAAAAGTCTTTGCATTTTGAACAAAGACAAAAATTGGCAAATAAATGTTGCTGATTGCAGATGAGCAGCTCTCACAGCGCAGGTGTCGTCCGTTTTATGACAAACCAGTATTTCATAGTCCGTTACATAAGGAATGCTTGATTTGTCATGAAAATAAACGATAAAGGGCAGTGGAGATTATTCTTGTCCAAAATCAATCTTCCCCGTTGAGTGATGACAAGAAGCGTATGCCGCTTGAGCCGTGGGGGTGGGGGGCTGCTGCCATTGACGATTCAGCCTTGCCTAAAATGGGAGCGCGACGAAGCGATGACAATCGAACGGTATCAAAGTGGGAACCCGGGCTCTGGTGCTGAGGAGAACGGAGCATCATCACCGACCAAAACACTGCAGCCTTCAGCATCTCAACCGAACCCGCCCCCAAACAAAGGAAAGATGGTCATTTCAAGGTAAAACATTTATTCTCACTGATACATTTGTTGCTGTTTTGGCAACAGTGAAGAGTAGATTGTACAAAATTCATTGATTGGGAGCATCAGTGAGCAAGGATGAACTGGCATTTTGGAAGGGTTGTTTGAATCCCTTTCCTTCGCAGTTTCAAGTCGCCTATGTAAAATACTGTATATGTTTATTTGCAATGCAAGTCGGGTATCAAAGAATAATTCTGTCGTCAATTTTGTCAGAATGTATTTGGCGATTGGGGTTCAAATTTGCACAGGTTTCTGTTGATAGATAATGAAATGTACAGACACTCGTACTCTCTTTACTGGTCTAATGCAGCTGTTACAGACACATTGCCATGGGTATACCATGTATGCAATGGTTTTGCAGCTACAGTGGGGTCTGAAATTATTGAAACACTTGATAAAGATGAGCAATTAGGAATGTAAAAAATAAATGATTCAAATACTTAGCTATATTGTCTGCTCCAAAAAATTGGGAAATTATATTATTTGATACTGTTGTTTAATAAGTCGTAGTAAAAAAAAATGTAAATGAATGAATTCATAGTGAAATTAAATCAGCCTCAACAATGTAGTCCTCTAGAATTAGAGAGTACATGCTGTTTGAAAGCAGACAAACCTCCGTTCGAGCTTGTGCTTTTGTCTTCTCTCATCCTCTCCTTCAAGAAGAACACAGACTGACAGAAAAGGGGACCTGTGAGACATCGGGTGGAAACGGTGAAGGCTGTGAGAGCTACAGTCACGCATGTTGTCTCCCCCACCCTGCCAACTTCAGCATGTCCACCTCTGAGGCGCCTGGTGTGAGCAGTAACTCCAGCACCGTGCCCTGGGACCCTGGTTCTCCTGGCCCCACAGACTGGCCATCGGTGGCCAACAGCGTGGTGAAGATGGTGCTGATCTCAGCCATCGTGTGTGTGTCTCTGTTTGGTAACGTGGTGGTGTTGTTAGTGTTCCAGAGGAAGCCTCAGCTCCTCCATGTGGCCAACCGCTTCGTGCTCAACCTCCTCCTGGCAGACCTGCTCCAGACTGTGCTGGTCATGCCCTTCGCCATCGCTGCCACCGTGCCTGGTGTGTGGCCCCTGGATGCCCGCTTCTGCCAGGCCCTGATAGTGCTCATGCACCTGTTTGCCTTCGCCGGGGTGAACACCATCATCGTGGTGTCGGTGGACCGTTATCTGGCCATCATCCACCCGCTGTCCTACCCCACCCGCATGACCCCTCATCTGGGCACCAACCTCATTGCCTGCACCTGGGTGTTGAGTCTGCTCCAGAGCACGCCACCCCTCTACGGCTGGGGGGCCATAGACTTTGACCGCAAGCATAACATGTGTTCTGTGGTGTGGTCCTCCAGCCTGTCCTACTCAGTACTGGTTGCCACCTGCTCCTTCTGGCTGCCGGTGATCATTATGCTGGGCTGTTACTGGATGGTGTTCAGGGCAGCTAGGAGGCAGAACGCCCTTGTGCACCCTATCCAGACCCAGTCTAAGTCCCAGCCCAACCTGCCTCCAAAACCCCAGGCCCCCTGCCCCGGCAGCCCCCAGCGCCCACCCCAACAGGCACCCCCACCCCTGGACTCCTTCTCAGCTGGAGGGTACCCCATCCGGGGCAGGCACAGACGTTTCCACTACCACTGCAAGGCAGCCCGGGTGGTGTTCGTCATCATGGCCTCGTACATCCTGAGCATGGGACCTTACAGTGTTCTCAACACGGTCTCCATTCGCTCCAGTGCTGCTGTGCCTCCATGGCTGGCCTCCCTAGCCCTGGTGCTCTTCTTCTTGCAGTGCTGCCTCCACCCCTACATCTACGGCTACATGCACCGCAGCGTGAGGAAGGAGTTCCTGGCCCTGCTGTGTGGTCCGCTCTGCAGGCAGGGTCGTCCCTGCCACAACTCCGCCCAGGACAGCTGCTTCACCGTGACCGACGGGCGCTCCACGCACCCCAACCTGCCCACACGTGTCTGCCCCCTCCGCACCTGGGAGGAGGGCACCACCACAGAGGCAACCTCCTCCTCCCCCACCATGGATAGGAGGTCCAGGGACACCCGCAAAGAGACCACCAGCCTGAGCTCTGAGAGAGAGCTGACTGTCCACACCACTACCAAGTAGAACAGTCTACAGAGAAACAGCCTGGGAGATGGGGTTGACTTGTCTTTCATGTGGCTGTTTTCACCTCCAATGAAGACATCATGGTTATTCAGCATGGTTCAACTTGAGCAGATCTGCCTTCTAGTCTACAGGGTTATACATTCTGACATTGTCTGTTTATTGTGATTCGGGGTTGTTGCATTTTTGATGACCTAGTAATGCTTATTTCTAGAGGGAATCTCTGTCAAAGTGCCACAAAATAGATCACCTATCATATCAACTTGAAATAACATGCCACAAATGTATTTGATTTGAGTGTTGCAAATGCTGCTACAGCTTTTGCTTATCTTATGTGGAGAGCATGATTAGTGTATTAACCATTACCACTCACCCTGCCCATGGTGTATAACACCTGATGTCAAGGAAGAGATGGTTGAGTGGGCTCAACATGACCACTGATTCATTAGTCTAGATCACTACTTCAGCTCCAGAATCATGCTGCCTTTCCCAAACAGCATCTCATCTAGCCAATATCCCCCATTTATCTGTGCCCTGTGATTCAGCCAGTCTATGCAGCCTGCCAGTGCAGCCAATTAATTCAGGGTGTTATGGGGACGGTGGAGTGTCCATGCCTGTCCGTAAAGCCTATTGAGCAGGCTGAACAGTCTGGCTCCCTCTCAAAGCAGTGCAGTGTGCAGTGTCTCATTGACTGTTCCCCTCCACTACCAAGTGGATGTGGCTCTATCAAGCCTTCTGAAGGCTACACTGTTCATGTTTGCCTTAGCCAGTTTGGCCCTCTCATCTCGGAGTTTCCAAGGAGGCTGAGAGCTCTCACAAACTTCCGTTACCTGAACGTGGAAATGCTTCTTGGTAGGGCTCCACTGACCACATCCACTCACTTAGCCGCTTCTGTAAAGCGTAGATATATACCATATAAGTATTGGTGTTACTTTATCAGAGCATAGGGCATGGAGGTCAGACTATTAGTCGGTTTGAAACAGGTTACAGAGTACTGTAAACACAGTACTATAGCTAGATTCATGTTGAGACCTCTGAAAATACTGATGGTCTCAAACGTTCAATATAGTAAATGTACATACAGTGCATTGGGAAAGTATTGAGACCCCTTGAGTTTCCACATTTTGTTTCCTTACAGCCTTATTCTGAAATGGATTAAATTAAAATTCCCCTCATCAATCTACACACAATACCCAAAAATGACAAAGCAAAAACAGGTTATTATTTACATAACTATTCCAACCCTTTGCTATGAGACCCGAAATTGAGCTATGGTGCATCCTGTTTCTATTGATCATCCTTGAGATGTTTCTACAACTTGTTTGGAGTCCACCTGTGATAAATTCAATTGATTGGACATGATTTAGAAAGGCACGCATCTGTCTATAGAAGGTCCCACAGTTGACAGTGCATGTCAGAGCATAAACTGAGCCATGAGGTTGAAGGAACAGTCCGTAGAGCTCCGAGACAGAATTGTGTCGAGGCACAGATCTGAGCAAGAGTACCAAAAAATGTCTGCAGCATTGAAGAACAGAGTGGCCTCCATCATTCTTAAATGGAAGAAGTTTGGAACCACCAAGACTCTTCCTAGAGCTGGCCGCCCGGCAAAACTGAGCAAACAGGGGAGAAGGGCCTTGGCCAGGGAGGTGACCAAGAACCCGATGGTCACTCTGAAAGAGCTCCAGAGTTCCTCTGTGGAGATGGGAGAAAGCCCCAGATGGACAACTATCTCTGCAGCACTCCACCAATCAAGCCTTTATGGTAGAGTGGCCAGCCACTCCTCCGTAGAAGGCACATGACAGCCCACTTGGAGTTTGCCAAAAGGCACCTAAAGACTCTCAGACCAAGAGAAACAAGATTCTCTGGCCTGATGAAACCAAAATTGAACTATTTTGCCTGAATGCCAAGAGCCACGTCTGCAGGAAACCTGCCACCATCCCTACGGTGAAGCAAGGTGGTGACAGCATCATGCTGTTTGGGTGTTTTTCAGCAGCATGGACCGGGAGACTAGTCAGGATCAAGGTAAAGATGAACAGATCAAAGTACAGAGAGATCCTTGATGAAAACTTGCTCCAGCGCGCTCAGGACCTCAGACTGGGGCGAAGGTTCACTTTCCAACAGGACAATGACCCTAAGCACACAGCCAAGACAGCGCAGGAGTAGCTTCTGAATGTCCTTGAGTGGCCCAGGCAGAGCTCGGACTTGAACCCAATCTAACATCTCCGGTGAGAGCTGAAAATAGCTGTGCAGCGACGCTCCCCATCCATCCTGACAGAGCTTTAGAGGATCTGCAGAGAAAAATGGGAGAAACTCCCCAAATACAGGTGTGCCACGCTTGTAGCGTCATACCCAAGAAGACTTGAGGCTGTAATAGCTGACAAAGGTACTTCAACAAAGTACTGAGTAAAGGGTCTGAATACATATGTAAATGTGATTAGTTAATGTTTATACATTTGCAAAAAATTCTAAAAACCTGTTTTTACTTTCTCATTGTGGGGTATTGTGTGTAGATTGATGAAAAAAACAAACAATTTAAATCAATTTTAGAATAAGGCTGTAATGTAACAAAATGTGGAAAAGGTCAAGGGGTCTGAATCCTTTCCGAATGCTCTGTAAATACAAATGGGCACATACCGATTCGGTATTCCTCAAAGCCATGGAATGAACGTAGTCAGACCCAATAATAATTATTGGCACCCTTGATAAAAGGCCGCCTGGAGTTTGATAAACGACATTGGCACTTGGATTGGAATAGGTGCTTTGCCCAGATGACATGCAAATAGAGCTCTGGCTACCCACACCAGTGGTGGGTTTGATGTTGAAAAACAGAAGTATATGCAGAAAAGTAGCTCATACCTTGGGTAAAATATGGTGGTGGATCTTTGATGTTATGGCGCTATTTGGCTTCCACTAGTCCTGGGGCCCTTAAGGTTAACGGCATCATGAACTTGACCAAGTACCAGGACACTTGGCTGCAAGTGGATCTTCCAGCAAGACAATAACCCCAATCAGCAATCTACAAATAAAATGGTTAACTGACCACAAAAAAAAATCTACATTTTGCAATGGCCATCACAGTATCTATACTTGAACCCCATTGAAAACCTGTGGTTTGAATTGAATAGGACAGTCCATAAGAGCAGATCTAAGGATATCAAGGATCTGGAAAGATACTGTATGGAGGAATGGTCTGAGATCCCTCCCAACATTTCCTTCAATCTCATAGAACATTTGAGAAAAAAGTATGTCATTATCCTCGCAAGGGGAGGGTGCTGGCTTATTGAAAACAGGGGTTCCAATCATTTTGAATGAATCATCCAATCAATTGTATTAGTATAAAGTAATTTCCCAATTGTTTTAGCATACAATATGTATGAATGCATTATTGTATTAGTTATTTCATACAGTCTTCCCCCCCTCATCAAGGGTGCAAGTAATTATGGACCCGACTGTACATGTAGAAAGAGCAGTCTCTGCTCCTAGTGTTAAATACTTCAAGTGTAATTGTTCAATCTAAAGCAAGTTCATCTGAGAGCTCATCACAGAATTGTTGGCTAACAAACAAACATGGTGTCGATATAGTAGTTTCAGCAGTGGGTCATCTCTGCTCTGAGTGGAAGTCCTTCAGTAAGTGTGATCTGTATGCATGTTGTTGAGAGCCTGAAGTGTGTTAAGTATGAGTGAAATAGACTTGAGTGCGGAGAATCTCAATTTTCAGCCATTTTGTTTAAAGGTAATTGACCTTGAGTGCTAGTTGACAATCAAACATCAAAAGGAAGGCAATCATCACCAACACCATTGTAAAGTATTGTGTGATATGTTTCCCGTTGAACATGTAAAATAGTGACACTAAAGTAAATAACAGAATGTTTTATATGCAGTACTTCTTTAAAAACTAGACATTTGTGAAGATTTCTATATAATTTTTTCCCCTCAACATGGTCTGAGGATGCTTGTGTACAGTTAATTTATAAAAATGAATAAAGTGAGAGTTTAACAACGCTAATCAGAACTCCTTCCATGGAGTGGCAGTGAGATTGATGCTTTGCCTTTAAAAAAGGGGCCATCCAAGATTTGAAAAACAAAAGCGGTCACAGCGGCACTTATTTTGGTAAACAGCTGGGCATGTTATATTCTTCAATAAATCAACAGCTGTATATGATTTAACCAAATTAAACAGATGTACCAATCCCGGTTTGCCCCTTTAAAAAGGTGGGAAAAATTTCCATCCGAGAGAATAGAGGTTTTATGCATCTAGTGAAAGTTACCGAATAAGAAATAAATGTCTAAATGTGGTATACTGTATCGTCATCATCCACCAAGTTGTATTCTCCTGTGCTGTGTGAGACATTACAATCATAAGCTTTGGCTTACATTTCTACTGTTATAGCAAATTAATTTACGATAAAGATGCATTTCTAACTACATATTCTTATTTTCTTATCAACCAAAATATAGCCATAAAAATAAACAGATTTCTTCATGGCAGAGTCAGTTGTAGATATTTATACAGATTCCATTACTGTAAAAGGATAGTACAGGTCATTAAATGGTTAGGATGCTACAGCCCGTCCTCACCTCACCAAACAAATATAAAAACTAAACAAAACATAAATGTTGTAAAGGACAGATCCATAGAGGTGACATTCTTTAAGTATCAACACATCTTCTGAATACAGCAGAGTTGGTGAAAAATAAAAATATAAGTTTAGGTTTCTGAGAATATAAAAGCAAAATAAAGTACTTTTGTTTGTTTTTTTACATTAGAAATGGGGAAAAACATCATTTTGGAACATCCTTCACCACCCTCCCCTAACCAGTCACCCACTAACTTAGATCTTTGGAACTCACCTCGTAAATCAAGGTGCAAGTCAAATCAAAATGTGAATTAATCTTAGATGGTAAAAGCCAAAATAATTACGACCGCAACATATCAAGTTTGAGGGCTTCACCTCTCTAGATCTGAGACGTGATGTTTTCCAATCATTCAAAGGGCTTCCTTTCCTCAAAGCGGTCACTGTAAAAGCGCTGCACTGGGAGAGCAGGGAGTCCGGCCCTCATTCCGTTAGTCCACCTTCACCACACTGTAGATTTTATTTACAAACCAGAAGCAGGCAAAGAATCCAATTGTGCCTGAGGAGGAAGATCGGGGGGGAAACTCTTAGACACAGTACTGCTGTATACAAAATAAAACACATTACACACTCAGTATAATACAGTGCCTTCAGAAAGTATTCATACTAGAGGTCGACCGATTATGATTTTTCAACGCCGATACCGATTATTGGAGGACCAAAAAAGCCGATACCAATTAAAAATCGGCCGATTTAAAAAATTTGATAAAAATGACAATACTGAATGAACACTTATTTTAACTTAATATAATACATCAATAAAGTCAATTTAGCCTCAAGTAGATAAAACATGTTCAATTTGGTTTAAATACAAAAACAAAAAGTGTTTGAGAAGAAAGTAAAAGTGCAATATGTGCTATGTAAGAAAGCTAACGTTTCAGTTCCTTGCTCAGAACATATGAAAGCTGAGTCTTCAATATTCCCAGGTAAGAAGTTTTAGGTTGTAGTTATTATGGGACTATTTCCCTCTATACCATTTGTATTTCATTAACCTTTGACTATTGGATGTTCTTATAGGCACTTTAGTATTGCCAGTGTAACAGTATAGCTTCCGTCCCTCTCCTCGCTCCTCCCTGGGCTCGAACTAGCAACACACCGAAGCAGCGTTACCCATGCAGAGCAAGGGAAACAACCACCAAGGTTCAGAGCCATAGTTACCTGCAAGGAAACACCGTCATTATTGCTTTGCACAAAAAGGGCTTCACAGTCAAGGATATTGCCGCCAGTAAGATTGCAATTGTTGTGAAGGCTTCAGGGTGCCCAAGAAAGTCCAGCAAGCGCCAGGACCGTCTCAAAGTTGATTTAGCTGCGGGATCGGGGCACCACCAGTACAGAGCTTGCTCAGGAATGGCAGCAGGCAGGTGTGAGTGCATCTGCACGCACAGTGAGGCGAAGACTTTGAGGATGGTCTGGTGTCAAGAACAGTAGCAAAGAAGCCACTTCTCTCCAGGAAAAACACAAGGGACAGACTGATATTCTGCAAAAGGTACAGGGATTGGACTGCTGAGGACTGGGGTAAAGTTGTTCTCTCTGATGAATCCCCATTCCGATTGTTTGGGGCATCCGGAAAAAAGCTTGTCCGGAGAAGACAAAGTGAGCGCTACCATCAGTCCTGTGTCATGCCAACAGTAAAGCATCCTGAGACCATTCATGTGGGGTTGCACATCCTCCAAGTGCATCTTCTCCCAACCACCCAGGAACAGTTTGGTGACTAACAATGCCTTTTCCAGCATGATAGAGCAACTTGCCATAAGTCAAGTGATAACTAAGTGGCCCAGGGAACAAAACATCGATATTTTGGGTCCATGGCCAGGAAACTACCCAAGACCTTAATGCCATTGAGAACTTGTGGTCAATCTTCAAGAGGCGGGTGGACAAACAAAAACCCACAAATTATGACAAACTCCAAGCATTGATTACATAAGAATGGGCTGCCATCAGTCAGGATATGACCCAGAAGTTAATTGACAGCATGCCAGGGCGGATTGCAGAGGTCTTGAAAAAGAAGGGTCAACACTGCAAATAGACTCTTTGCATCAACCTCATGTAATTGTCAATAAAAGGCTTCGACACTTTTGAAATGCTTGTAATTATACTTCAGTATTCCATAGTAACATCTGACAAAAATATCTAAAGACTGAAGCAGCAAACTTTGTGGAAATTAATGTGTCATTCTCAAAACTTTTGCCCACGACTGTATATAATTATTTTCTTACTCATCTACACACAATACCCCATAATGACATTTATTGAAAATGAAATACAGAAATATCTAATTTCCATAAGTATTCATACCCCTGAGTCAATACTTTGTAGAAGCACCTTTGCCAGTGATTACAGCTATGAGTTTCTGGGTAAATTGGCTCCCGAGTGGTGCAGCGGTCTAATGCACTGCATCTCAGCGCCAGAGTCGTCACTACAGACACCCATGCTGAATCACAACCGGCCGTGATTGAGAGTCCCATAGGGTGGCGCAGAATTGGCCCAGCGTCATCCGGTTGTGGCCGGTGTAGGCCGTTATTGTAAATAAGAATTTATTCTTAACCGACTTGCCTAGTTAAAAAAATAATAATAAAGTCTCTGAAAAGCTTTCCACACCTGGATTGTGCCACATTTCTCCATTATCCTTTAAGTCACCTTGGCCTAGAGACATTTACAGTTATCAAAACATCACGCCAGGGTAAGTCTACAAGAAACCCAGCCCTTATTTAAGTGTTTCTAAAATACTCTATGGGAAAAATGAATGGTGAAAAACAATTGGAACCATTTCCTTGTTTGACCGCTAGATTTTATGGGTATTATGACTCATACTGTGGTACTCTATAGATGGCCTTCTTTGCTAGGCATTGGAAAACCTCCCTTACAGATAATTGTATGTGTGGGTTACAGAGATGAGGTAGTCATTCAAAAAGTATGTTAAACACTATTGCACACAGAGTGCAACTTATTAGGTGACTAGTTAATCAAATGTTTTACTTTTATTTAGGCTTGCCATAGCAAAGGGGTTGAATACTTATTGACTCAAGACATTTCAGCTGAAAAATCCACTTTGACATTATGGGGTACTGTGTGTAGGCCAGTAAACAAAAACAATTCAGGCTGTAAGAGCAAGATGTGGAAAAATTCAAAGGGTGTGAATACTTTCTGAAGGACTGTAAATACACTGTATGACATAGGTGTAAATGTACAAACTGTACATGTCTTTTACAGCCACATACAGGTAGCTGCCAAAACAATGGAAACACTTGAGAAATGACCGATACAAATCAGGTGCTTCCACACAGGTGTGGTTCCTTAAGTAATTAGCATCCCATCATGCCTAGAGTCATGTCTAAAAATGCTGGGCAGACCATTATTTTGGATACCATGGCTATGCCCCTCCATAGGATGACAATGACCACATCCACAGGGCACGAGTGTTCACTGAATGGTTTGATGAGCATGAAAACAATGCAAGCCATATGCTATGGCCTGGGGCTGGCATCAAAACTTCAGTTGTCACTATGCATTGGGGCAGGTAATGTTCTCCTGGCATCCGCCAAACCCAGCTTCGTCTGTAAGACTGCCAGATGGTGAAACGTGATTCATCACCCCAGAGAACGTGTTTCCACCACTCCAGAGTCCAACGGCGGCGAGCTTTACACCACTCCAGCTGACACTTGGCATTGCGTATGGTGATCATAGGCTTGTGTACGGCTGCTCAGCCATGGAAACCCATTTCATTAAGCTCCCGACGAACAGTTATTGTGTTGACGTTGCTTCCAGAGGCAGATTGGAACTGGGTAGTAAGTGTTGCAAATGAGGACAGACGGTTTTTACTCGCTTCAGCCCTGTTCTGTGAGCTTGTGTGGCCTTCCACTTTGCGGCTGAGCCTATATCTAACGAACTGACTTGTTGGAAAGGTGGCATCCTATGACAGTGCCAAGTTGAAATACACTGAGCGCTTTAGTAAGGCCATTCTACCACCAATCTTTGTCTATGGAGAGTGCCTGGCTGTTTGCTCGATTTTATACCCGTCAGCTACGGATGTGGCTGAACTAGCCGAATCCACTAATTTGAAGGGATGTCCACATACTTCTGTATATATTGTGTATGCCAAGGTGCATTGAAGCTGTTCTGTCTCAACGCCCTATCAAGACACTTTATATTAGTGCTTAATTTATTTTGGCTGTTACCTGTACATACAAACCATTCAGTTTGTCAGAGTGGAAATGAAGTGACACTGATGTTTGAGCTCCTCTCTGGAGAGAACAATTTAATTGGGCAAAATCCTGGGAGAAAATTCATAAAAAAATTTACAAAAAATGTACGTTGAACACCCGTATCTGACGGCTCAATGAGAGCCATACAAGAGACTCCTGGATTAAGTTCTGAACCAAGTTGAGACGAGGTGAAATGGGAAGGACGAGGATTGGGTAAAAATCTGAAATGGGGCAGATTAGAATTATTCCGATGAAGCCCCTTTATTTTAGATTGATGAATGTTCTGCCAGCCCATCCCAATATTGCTTATCGCAGTCTTAAGATGGAGGCTGACACTGTTTCGGTGATATAGGCTACATCTGGCCCTTAAGACGGTAAATGCCTATGATTTTAACTTGATTTATTAGGATCCATCTGATAGGAGGTCGCCATAAGTTCATATGTCTATATAATATTTCGGGAGAGAGAAACTCATTACTTCAGGAGTAGTTTTGTATTGACTTTCCTTAAATTGTGTCCTAGGTCACGTGTGTGTGTGTGTGTGTGTGTGTAAGAAAAGGCCAGACGGGGTCGAAGTGTCGTTACCATGTCAACCCTGTGTCCATTTCTACCCGTTCCACATCACAGTAAGGACAGAGGGAGGGAGGCAGATCTGTTCATAGCAGTATTGTTGTTGTGAGTGTGGATACCCAGTAATCGCCCACATTGCTCTCCTCCTGGTACACAGCTATATATTTTCAGTGCCGGCGAGGGGAAGTTGCCATAACAGCCGTAGTCAGGGATGCTGGTGCATCTATTAGAATCCATGGCAACCTGTAAATTGGGCGCTGCCTCACGTTTATTTTCTAGGAGACGAAAGCTACCCTCTCTCTAAAACCAACACCTATAGGAGGGCTAACCATTGATCAACTACTACAAGCAGCAATTCACAAATACGTCCGGTATTCGTGTGTTTAAAACGCGTGCTCAGTTTTAATAGTGCTAATAATAGGTCAAATCCAGTCAAATGTCCCACTGAGGAGACCAGGGGAGGGTCTGTTGATCTTGAGCTTTTTTACCAAAAATAATCAGGTTTTGATGAATACCATAGATGAACATATATAATTTAAGAGTAGGAACATGGAGAGGTGGTCAGAGAGCATGGCTGAGTGCTGTTCCGCCACAGCTCCTACGACCAGCTCTTTTCCATGAAGTAGAGTGGGAGGAGTTCACTGTGTGGAACACCGTCTGTCTGGCCTTTCTCCCTCCTCTCAGCATATGAATGAGCTGCTCAGTGCCAAACTTGGCACAGGAACCAGGAAGAGGGAAAGCCACTAAATTACAACCCATTTAGAAGACTGGTTTGTATTCCTCTGCAGTATAAATTACCACATTAAGACTACAAGCTGCACACCGTTCATTTACCATTATGATCAAGAAAATTTTAAAAATGATGAGTCTTTATTTGGTCTCAGTTTAAAGGATGCACCCAGCATCTCCAAGGAGACTTCTTTAAAATGTTGCCGTAAGAAGGAAATGTCTGCGGTAAAAGTCTAAGTGTATTTAGCAAAGAACAGCTGTACTGCCAGTAAAACTAGAGGAACCAGAGGTGTGACGCCTGTCATGGGGGGGGGGGGGGGTTGAGCAAACAATACTTGCGCAATACTAGTGCATTCCTTGGTCTATGTCGTCACTGGAACGGGATAGGGTTCCTGGATCCTAGCAAGTGTGTACAGGGCCGGGCTGAGCAGCCCCTTTGCTGTTAATCAACCTGGCTTCTTCAAACACTTAGCAATTTCCATTGCAATCCCCACCTCCTTCTCCCACTTATAGTCTTTACAACACAATGCCTCTGGGACAGATCGCTACTCCAGAAGATTTGTCACCGCCATTCATAAAACTGCAAGCGGTATGTGTTGAAGGACGGGCGGGTTAACGCCTCTTAACCATAGTCCATGAACAAACAATAGGACAGGTCTTTGCAAATAATACAAGCTAATGGTTCATTGAGACGCACACCGGCCTGTTTAACTATCACGTTCATAAACCTCGCTCACGCAGTGTTCCCAGACCACTCACCTGTGAAGAGGAAGAAGATGAGCACCATGATGGAGGTGTAGCCGAAGTAGAGGATGGTGCTGGCAGCTCCTACGATCTGCAGCTTGGAGAAGAAGTAGTGGACGGCGTAGACGAACAGGTAGACGGCCGTGAAGCCGCTGGTCAGGAACGAACGCCACCACCAGTGGTAGTCCTACAGGAAACACAAGGTTACGCTACAGACATTCTGGATTTGAAAGAGTTATTACGTTGGCTATTATGGTTGAAGCAGTTACCCTGGTAAATGTTTAATGGTGTTTCCTAATACACCATCGTCCACATTACAGTAAATGTACACCTACACGTTTCAGTAGGCCATTCTGAAAGAAGGCACTGAATAGTATGGTTTCCTCTCACCTCCGCACACAAGTGGAAGTAGCATAGCAGAATGGTAGCCTCAGAGCAGGTGATGAGGAGGATGATGAAGACCAGGAAGAGGAAACCAAACATGTAGTACATCTGGTGAGACCTGGAACAGAAGATAAAAACATTTAACTAACTATTACGTCAATCAATGAAGTCAGTCAAACAAGTCTCCCAGCAGGCGAGTCACTTCTACCAGAAAGATCAGCAACAGACAGACGGTCGGACAGGTGACAGGACACACACAACAGCATTACAGTTGTTTTATATAATAGAAATGGCTTCCTACCAGATGCTATTGAGGATGAAGAAGAGCTGGATGAAGATGCAGCCGAAGGGCAGGATGCCCCCCATGACAATGCCGGGGACAGGCTTGGTGAAGAACGACTGTTCTGGGATTTGTCTGGGGATCTGGTTGGTTCTCACCGGCTGCTCAATGGCCTGTAGAATGGAGCAAGAGATGGGTGGCAACTCATCAAGAAATGGAAAGTTGTACGCCATATTAGAAAGGGCTGGCTTTTAAAGTGGACAAAATATCAGGGCCCGTATTCATAATCCAGCTCAGAGTAGTTGTGCTGATCTAGGGCCAGTTTTGCCAATTAAATCACAATGAATAAGATTCCATCGACAAGGGGATCTGATTTGAGACTCACAGGTCTCTTGAAGCCGAAGTAAGCACCGATGAAGGTGAGGGGCACGGAGATACCAAACCACAGAGCTAAGATGGCCACCAGCGTGCCGAAGGGGATGGCAGCTGACGAGCCTTCCACCCACAGGATCAAGTTCATCAGGAAGAAGTCTGCAAACACAATCCTGGGGAAGGAAGAGACAGATGTGAAGCCTCTGTACATATCTCCCTGTTAAGGAGAATATCAAATGAATGCAGCTTTGGATGTTCCAGTACATACAGCGAACAGCTGACCTACCCTGGACACAACAGTGCTGTCAACAGGACATTGGTCTTCCATTTCTCACCACCGAAAGCTGAGGACACATGGGGAAAATAAGGGTTCAAATCATAAGCTATAAACGGGGCATACAGAATAGACTATTCAGGCAGAAATACATATCTAACTGAATGGTTGGAGGGAATATCATACTGTCCTGATCACTGTAGCCCTGAAATGATCTGTTTTGCATTCATATCATTCCCTTCTCAAACTCAATCTTATTAAATGAATTCACGGGTGGTTCGTTGATGAGTATGTCAAATGGGGCTTACTCTTGTAGAGGCGTGCTGACACATATCCTGCAGGGGTGCCCAGCAGAACCCACAGCACCACAGAACAGGTCATCAGAGCCCCTCGGTTAGCTGGAGACAGGAACCCCAGGCAGGCCAGGACTAGGAGTCAAACCGATGTCACCATCACTACAGAGAATACTATCACTACAGTAATACTACCACTATTACTCTAGTAAAATGTCAATAAGAGAATGATTATTACGCCATTAAAAACTCTTCCCTATAGGTCATGTAGACTTGAGTTCATGTTGAATAAACCATCTTCTGAAGGCAAGGCATTGTGATTTTACGTTGCTTATTAACCTCCACGAGATCGGTGTCCCCACCACGAGATGGTTGAGCTAACGTAGACTAATGTGATTAGCATGAGGTTGTAAGTAACAAAAAAAATCCCAGGACAGACATATCTGATACGGGCAGAAAGCTTAAATTCTTGTTAATTTACAGTAACTATTAGTGAAAGAATACCATACTATTGCTTGAGGAGACTGCACAATTATGAACTTGAAAATGTTTTAATAACATAATATAACATTTAACAGATATGCAATGGTTCATTGGATCAGTCTAAAACTTTCCACATACACTGCTGCCATCTTGTGGCCACATTCTAAATTGAGCCTGGGCTGGAATAATACATTATGGCCTCTCTCTTAAATGTCAAAAATTGTAAAAAATAAATAATAATATTTGTCTTATATTCTCCTACATTAATTTTACATTTTCACAAACTTCAAAGTGTTTCCTTTCAAATGGTATCAAGAATATGCATATCCTTGCTTCAGGCAGTAAGATTTGGGTATGTCATTTTAGGCAAAAATTTTAAAGAAAGGGTCAGATCCTTAAGAGGTTTTAAAGCATCTGAGGAAGAGTTACTTACAGAGGGTGATGAAGGTCATGATGAAGATTTGGGTTCCCTGGCCGAGGAACACAGAAAGCAGCATGCCCTTCCTGGGAGGCCTAAACACATCCCCGTGCACCTGCTTCCACCCAGACTCCTCCTGGGCATCCTCCTGTTGGGTTAGAGTGCACCACAACCAATCAGAGCCAATGGAATGGTCAAATTTATGCATATAAAAATTGCTTCGTTACGGATCAGCCAATCATCAAGAGGGACTCATTAGCCCATCTTCCAGCTCATCTAACACCTGCTAGTGTAGCAAAAACCACATGACCATGTTAGCCAATGGCTGTAAAATATGGTGTAGACAAGAACTCAGTTTAGCCCAATAGCAGAGGTGGCTAAGAATGTTCAGCTGTAAATGATGGCCTGCACTACACCACATTTTAAAAGGTTTACAAGTTATATGACACTTCAAGAGGTAGCTCCCAGAAATCACACCAACAATCCCCAATTTGTGCTCAAAAGGCTTTCCTTACATAGAATATGGATTTTCCTTGTGGTGGTGGAGCCTTTATCAAGTCTTCCTGTGAATATGAAATGTTACAACAAAGGTTTCATGCTTGTGGCTCGGCAACATACAGAACATAAATGACTTTTAGCAGATGAATCCTCTGCCACGTCCATCTGCCCCATTCACTCATGGGGGATTCCTTTGTGTACAATGGAACACAACTGAATAATCCAGTTCTGTTTTGCGGCATGTAACTTGGTTTCATACGGTCGTATAGTTTGACGGTCAGAGAAGTTGCTGCTCTGTGTGTTTCTTTACCTGGTCCACCTGGTTGTACCTGGCGATGTCCTTGTGCAGGGTCCTCAGCATTATCATAGCCACCATGCCAGACAGGAAGAGCACGATGACCAGAGAGTTCATGATGCTGGAAGGAACACAAGCCATGCGCCATTAACATGACAGCAGAAGAGCACCACATTCTAATCTACTGTATAACAACACTGGAATGGGAATATTTAACATGACTAAAGTTCCTATTACATTTAGAGTGATCAACATACTGTTTAGCATATTTGGAGTTTGTTAGACATTCCAGTGTTCCATTTGTGACATTTAAGGTGCAGGTTGGTCACTAGACCAGATGCTGTATGTTATGGATTAAACTCATATCTATTGATAGTGATTGACTGGAAACGTCAACTGCCTTTCGGTTTTGACTTCATACAAGTCTCTCAGGCTGGTGTTTACAGAACAGTTGTCTGCTGATTAGGATATAAGGTAGGGCCTTCTCAGAGGCCTGTTAGACATTTTCTCTAGTTCTGTGCTGTAAGTCCCTTATCAAGGCTGAGTGTTGCGAGACCTAGCGTACCTGAGACCTAGCGTACCTGAGACCTAGCGTACCTGAGACCTAGCGTACCTGAGACCTAGCGTACCTGAGACCTAGCGTACCTGAGACCTAGCGTACCTGAGACCTAGCGTACCTGAGACCTAGCGTACCTGAGACCTAGCGTACCTGAGACCTAGCGTACCTGAGACCTAGCGTACCTGAGACCTAGCGTACCTGAGACCTAGCGTACCTGAACCACTGGATGTTGGTGTGAGGCATGGAGACCAAAATGTAGTCCCATCTAGAGGCCCACTTGATGTTATTGTTTTCCTGTGAATTAAGAAATGATTATTTGAGAAAGAGAATACTTTAATGCCTCTATGAACTATGCTGTTGACCAAACACATGGTGTACTTGTATGTGTAAAACAAATAATTTGTGGTTAACTGTTCTAATGTACCTCAAAGCTGACAGAGTAGGTGTAGGTGATTTTCACATCACTGCTAAACTCTCCAGGAACCTCCATGGGAGGGCCTTCACATGTCGGTTTGTCAGCGTCAGCATTGTTGATACTGTCAATCACACAAACACACATAAGACCACTAGCTACAACACAAAACTATTTCAAAAAGTATTATAAAGTTGGCGGCTTTCCAGTGCTTCATATGAAACTCTGCTTGTCTATACCAGATGCGCGCTGCAGTGCAAAAAAAAGTAGGAGTTTTGGACTCCTCTGGTGAAATGTGGAAATTACACTAATCAACAATAATATTAAACAACCATACGTGGCAAACAGTTGTTCATCGAGTATAGAACAGTGCATATTAATGGCCACCTATGGAAGCACCAGTATGTTCAAGTGCTGCTAATGAAAATGGAATAGATCTGCTCATACATCACCTGATTTACACGCCATCTGGCCGTCTGAAATTCTTACCTCTTGGGCTCCAGTGTGGCAGCCACCAGGCGAGCTCCTCTCCACCCCTCCCCTTCCCCATTGTGGTAGGTCAATTTGATGTCCACGTGGTTGAAGATGTAAAATGTGTTCTTCTTGTTGAACTCGGACTGAAAAGAGAAAAGATTCCAGTCAATCACCCTATATTACATAGTGCATACTAAACACAATCATATTCAAAGTAGGTTATCATTAGAGCTATTATAAAAACAGCACGACTCACTGACTCACCCTAATACGACACACTCACCCCACTCATGGTCCAACCTAATGATGTTGTTACTACTGAATATTACCATTTCACAACACAGCCTGCCCTGAACTAGAATTGGCATAGCTACAATCTCTGGTGTTATCAGATAGATATTGGGCAACCATCATGTGTGTGAGATATTGTAAAAGTATGGCTCACATTGATAACACAGGCATCTTTAGCGCGCCCTTCGGTGGTGACGAGGCAGCCAATGGGGAATCCAGGATTGCAGTATTTCTGACTGTCTTCCACATCATAGCACCAGGTGACTGGCATGTTGTCAACAATCCTGAAAACAAACACATATTTTGTTATAACCAATTAAAAAAACACTCAAACTGGAAAAGCCCTGCAAGTGATTTGGTTGACACAAATCTGTCTCCCGTTCATCCACCTCTGTCTAACCAAATGCTGTGCAAAAATACAGTGTTAACCTCTTGTATAGGATTCGTATCATGATAAGGGGCCCTACTATGCCTGGGGGTAAGCAGACCCATTGTCTGTAGAATTAACTACAAGTATCTCAACCTATTCAGGAGAAGGAGAATGATTAGCTCACCAATGGTGCTGGTAGTTCAACTGCATTCCTCTCTTGAGGAAGTCCAGCATGTTCTTATCCTCGGTTTTATCCTTGACATAGGTTTTGGTGCACAATTTCTTGCATTTCTCATCTTTTTTGAATGAGAACTGAAGGAAAGTGAAGAATAAAAACTCTTGACACTAGTAACACATAAATGGGTATAACAGGAAGAACAGGGAAGCTTGAATAGCCGGTCTTGTCTGGAGTGATTGAGCAACACAAAACAATGGAATCCAATACCTGAAAAGCTGGGCCCAGAGGACCTTTTGTGTAATTAAAGCCTGGTGGTACATGCCAGACTATCAATGAAACCTGTGATGACAGAGGTGCCCTACCTTGTATGGCGACGTCTCAATTCTCTCACCAAATAGCACCTGGCCCAGGTTCTCAGACGGTCTCCTCTCGTTGTCATCTTTGCAGAAGTCAAAGCTGTGAAAGAAATTTGTTGACAATGAATGTGCAATTATCTAACAAAAGTAAGATACGGTAGACAGAGGTATGTACCAGTCAGAGCTGCTGCCAAAGTTAAAGTAAATAAAAACTTAAATTAATCATGAAGAGAACATTTTGTACAAATTAAAATAATGAATATACTCAAGCTATTATCTATGACTCCAAAACTAACTAAAATAAAAAACAGTCATGAATTATGTTCAGTTTTAGTTTATTTCTCTTCTAAACTGTGTGCAAAATCAAATGGTGTTTTGAAGCTTTTGGGGGGGGGGGGGGGGGTTATTCCACCATTTCGGAGTGACATCGCTGACCAAGGCCCTTCTCCCCCGATTGCTCAGTTTAGCCAGATGGCCAGCTCTTGGAAGAGTCTTGGTGGTTCCAAACTTCTTCCATTTAAGAATGATGGAGGACCTTCTTGGGGACCTTCAACGCTGCAGACATTTTTTGGTAATCTTCCCAAGATCTATGCCTCAACACAACCCTGTCTCGGAGGTCTATGGACAATTCCTTCGACCTCATGGCTTGGATTTTGCTCTGTCAACTCTGGGATCACACAGGCGTGTGCTTATTCGAGCTCAATTTCCAGTCTAATAGCAAAGGGTCTGAATACTTATGTAAATAACGCATTTCTGTTTTTAAAAACCTATTTTCATTTGTCATTATGGGGTATTGTGTGTAGATTGATGAGGGGAAATTTGTATTTCATCCATTTTAGAATAAGCCTGTAACGTAACAATATTTTGAAAACTTCAGGGGGTCTGATTACCTTCCAAATGCACGGTATGCCTTTTTTTTATTTTTTAGACTCGACTTTCAATTGACACCAAATTTGACATGCTCTTATGAACTGGAAATGACCTCACATATGCATGCTTTAGGTCCCTAACACTAACAAAATAAATAATATAAAAATGAAATATTTGTATACAACTGAAGTAAATAACAACTAGCCAATCAAGTCTGTAAACTGAAACCAAACAGAATTTCAAATAAAAATCAAAGATCTAATAGAAATATAAACGAATACAAAAACACAACTATAATAACCTTGGCTACTACTTACACGTCATATTCATAGGGCAGAACTGATTCCACTGAGTCCAAGCGATTCACAAACAGCTGGATGAGAGTCTAAGGAAGGAGAGAGATGGTCATACAGGCATGTTGCCTAATACATCTGTGCGATACCACTTACAGGTATACAGTCAAGGCACTGCCCAAACATGGAAGATTAACTTAGGAGCAAAAGTGTTTAATAAAATTATAATTTACTCCAACGATTGTCCATGGGGTTGATCCTTAAAATGATCGAACATTTTTACAAAATATTTACCCGACTTTTTTGAGCGTCGGTGCAGAAGTTGCGATTTAGATCACCTGACACATGCACTAAACCTTGCAAACACCTGCAAGACTACGGTTAGTATGCATGCATCCGTCATGTTGATAGACTATTATATTATTTAATCACATTATAAGCGCAGCAATACGCACAAGGCAGCATGCTACGCGCGAATGTTCTGTCCATAATGCAATTAGCAGGAAAACACCTTTGTCAAAGGGGCACCGCACATACAAGCTGATGTGACAGAAAATATCAGTTAGGAATGTAGAAAGAGGGGAGATCTAATATGCAACTACTAACATGGGTTGCTATTATGACAGATGCTACGAATATACTGTACACGCGCATGTAATTTAGGTCATAAACACACAGAGGCCTGTGTTTTGAAGTCAGTTTAATAATACAAGCGCTGAATGGTGTAGGGAATCATTGTACCATCTAAATTGCTGTGAAATATATTTTCAGTAACAACAAATATCATTTTTACAGTTGTTTGAAACCGGTGGACGAAAACGACAGTTAGTTTCGGTTTTGGTCCACCAGCTTCGAACAGTGGTTTTGGCGAATATCATGGCCGATCACAACACTGGCGATTAAATAATACTGTGAAACACTAACGTACCACTATTAGCGCCAGATATATTATGGACATTTTAAGAAATAGCAATGGAAAAATAAAGCAAAAATGCGTAGCACCTTTAAGTACATTAGTGATTGTTTTTAAACAAAATGGTCAAAAATAGCTTCTTAGTTAGAGCAATTTCTCAAGCAAGAATTTTGCTAGGACTATCTGGGAGTGGTCTGAGTGGTGGGGGAACTGATAATTAGCTGTTATTGCCAGAGGTTAGGAACAGCTCTTACTCACACTAAAAGGGCATTACCATTTTCACAATATTAGTCCAACCTCAGTGTGGAGATAAACACGGGGATATCACATTTCTGACTGCACTGGGCCTTTAACACGCATATTTCGCTGTACGGTTTTGGAAACAAAATTAACTTATCTTTCATATCAGCCAGAAATAATTTACTTACTAATTAAATTACTACACACCCTTTATGGGGATTAGGGTTCCCACATGGTCATACCTCCATGTTACATTCCTTGTTTAAGGAGGACAGTGAGGCGACCGTCTGTGTTAATTTGCCATCTAGCATGTCCACCTGTTCCCTTAGAATAACTGGGAAGGGAGTGTAACGTTAGTTCGTCGGCTGGACGTAAAAAGCCATATTGATCTGTTCAAACCTGCTACATACAGTAAGTGTATATCTTTTTATTTTTAAGATGCTCAGAAAATATAAGGTGCCATACGTTTCGAAAACGGTATCGCAAGTGGTGATTGGCGTTTCTAAACGTTAAAACAGTATCGGGATTGTAGTTAACATGGTCATACCGGTAAACAGTGCTTACGACTGAGAACCTTGCTTGAGATATGGCAGAATGCCTTGGGTTCTCAAGAGCAAATGTTTTGTAGTTATCATACTAGCCAGCCGTGACGGACAAGTTGCAGCCTAACTAATAATGTAAACCACTTCAAATCAAGACTAGTCAGCTAGCAAACTAGCAACAACTGTTAACGTTACGTTCATGTTTGGTAGTTTAGCTGGTGAATAGCTTTGGTAGCTAGTGCAACAGTATGTCACTTGACTAGCATGCAGCTAGCTAAATAACGCTAGGAACAAACCCCGTAACCAGCTAGCCAGTCGGAAGGAAATAAACATAACATTAAACCGTCAATTTGATGCACAAACTAGTTAGTTTACAGCGAAATAACCACGTGCGACCATGTCAGTCCGTAAAAAAAAGACCAAATGTGTAAATTTACCTGACAATCATCGCCTCCTTTAACATCTTCACAAAAACTCACTGGGGCTAAACCCGGAAGGTAGAATCCTGAACAAGTACTAAAGGCAACTAACGTGAACACAAGTACAAATTCAGTGTCTATCCGCGTCTTCATTGTCCCGGTTTTGTTTCTAATTTCAATTCACTTGGTATGTAGCTAGTTCCGTTTTTGTTTCTGCGAGGAAAAATAACGTTAGCTAGCCAGCTTGTCAGCCAGTTGAGCTTAGATAATTAGCTAGCGTCCAACGCTACTTCTTCTATGATGTAATGGCTGTCCGCAAACCAACGTTAAATGTGCATGCCGCCACCTACTGTGCTGGAGTGTGGTCGATTACGGTTTACAACATTTCTAAATCCTCCTACTCAGTACTTCTGAGAAAATAAAAAAGATCCCTACTAAGTTATAATAGACCCTCCCCCATCGCCTTCCAAACCCATTCCAACCTCAATGACCCCACACTTCAATCTTTCCTTCTCTTCAACATACTTACAACAATATAACAACACACGCTCCACCGTTTCAATCGACCATACACTCCAGATGCAAACCATTCACTTGCTTGGCAACCAGATGTAATTACAAGTTCAATGTACAATGTCCTAAGCAAACACCACCTCTCTCTTCCGAATCTGACCTTTGAATCTTGATCCACCAACCTTTCCTTGGAGGGCATATAAATGCCGGCCCTTGTGCTCAGTCCCATCTCTTCTGCCACATGTAACAGTTTAACTTCCATCCCTCTCCTCGCCGGACCCTCTGCACACATCAACAACTGACACCCACGAAGCATCGTTACCCATCGCGCCACAAAAGCCGCGGCCCCCTCAGAACGAGTGACGTCGCCGATTGAAATGCTCTTAGCGCGCACCACCGCTAACTAGCTAGTCATTTCACATCGGTTACACACACATCTATCAAAATAGCTCTGACTTCTTACATTTGGCCTAACCTCTACCCAATATCAGTTATCTTGTTTCAAATCTCTTTAACAAAGGTATGCTTTGTTAAACGTTAATTTGTGGAATATCTTTCCTTAATGCGTTTGAGCCAATCAGTTGTGTTGTGACATGGTAGGGGTGGTATACAGAAGATTGCCCTATTTGGTAAAAGACCAATTCCATCTTTTGGCAAGAACAGCTGAAATAAGCAAAGAGAAGTGAGTCCATCAAAAATATGAAATAACCCTTTTTTGTTGTTGAAGTGACCCAAACAGGTTTAAACAAATCCTAATATATTTGAGATTCTTCAAAGTAGCCAACCCTTGTCTTGATGACAGCTATACACATTTTTGGCATTCTCTCAACCAGCTTCATGAGGAATGTTTTTCCAACAGTCTTTAAGGAGTTCACACACATATGCGGAGCACTTGTTGGCTATTTTTCCTTCACCCTGCGGTCCAACTCATCCCAAACCATCTCAACTGGGTTGAGGTTGAGTGATTGTGGAGGCCAGGTCATCTGATGCAGCACTCTATCACTCTCCTTGGTCAAATTGCCCTTTCACTGCCTGGAGGTGTGTTTTGGGTCATTGTCCTGTTGAAAAACAAATGATAGTCCCACTAAGCGCAAACCAGATGGGATGGTGTATCGCTGCAGGATGCTGTGGTAGCCATGCTGGTTAAATGTGCCTTGAATTCGAAATTAATCAGTGTCATCAGCAAAGCACCATCACACCTCCTCCTTCATGCTTCACGGTGGGAACCACACATGCGGAAATCATCCGTTCACCTACTCTGCTTCTCAAAGACAGCGGTTGGAACCAAAAATCTTAAACTTGGACTCATCAGACCAAAGGACAGATTTCCACCGGTCTAATGTCCATTGCTCGTGTTTCTTGGCCCACGCAATTTTCTTCTTATTGGTGTCCTTTAGTAGTGGTTTCTTTGCAGCAATTCAAATGTGAAGGCCTGATAGTCACTTTAACTATACCTACATGTACAGTGGGGCAAAAAAGTATTTAGTCAGCCACCAATTGTGCAAGTTCTCCCACTTAAAAAGATGAGGCCTGTAATTCATCATAGGTACACTTCAACTATGACAGACCAAATGAGAAGAAAAAAAATCCAGAAAATCACATTGTAGAATTTTTTATGAATTTATTTGCAAATTATGGTGGAAAATAAGTATTTGGTCAATAACAAAAGTTTATCGGGCGATGTGTTTGGGATCATTGTCATGCTGAAAGACCCACGTTTCATCTTCAATGCCCTTGCTGATGGAAGGAGGTTTTCACTCAAAATCTCACAATACATGGCCCCATTCATTCTTCCCTTTACACGGATCAGTCGTCCTGGTCCCAGAAAAACAGCCCCAAAGCATGATGTTTCCACCCCCATGCTTCACAGTAGGTATGGTGTTCTTTGGATGCAACTCGGCATTCTTTGTCCTCCAAACACGACGAGTTGAGTTTTTACCAAAAAGTTATATTTTGGTTTCATCTGACCATATGACATTCTCCCAATCTTCTTCTGGATCATCCAAATGCTCTCTAGCAAACTTCAGACGGGCCTGGACATGTACTGGCTTAAGCAGGGGGACACGTCTGGCACAACAGGATTTGTGTCCCTGGCGGCATAGTGTGTTACTGATTGGCTTTGTTACTTTGGTCCCAGCTCTCTGCAGGTCATTCACTAGGTCCCCCCGTGTGGTTCTGGGATTTTTGCTCACCGTTCTTGTGATCATTTTGACCCCACGTGGTGAGATCTTGCGTGGAGCTCCAGATCGAGGGAGATTATCAGTGGTCTTGTATGTCTTCCATTTCCTAATAATTGCTCCCACAGTTGATTTCTTCAAACCAAGCTGTTTACCTATTGCAGATTCAGTCATCCCAGCCTGGTGCAGGTCTACAATTTTGTTTCTGGTGTCCTTTGACAGCTCTTTGGTCTTGGCCATAGTGGAGTTTGGTGTGTGACTGTTTGAGGTTGTGGACAGGTGTCTTTTTATACTGATAACAAGTTCAAACAGGTGCCATTAATACAGGTAACGAGTGGAGGGCAGAGGAGCCTCTTAAAGAAGAAGTTACAGGTCTGTGAGAGCCAGAAATCTTGCTTGTTTGTAGGTGACCAAATACTTATTTTCCACCATAATTTGCAAATAAATTCATAAAAAATCTAACCAAGGTTAGACCAACAACGGGATCTGACAGTAACCATGGAGGAACATCCCCTATCACCACAGAAGGGCCAACCTCCAACTCCCTCAAACCACTTTCATCAGCAAGCTTTCCAACTGTCCAACCAAAGCCACTGCCTTGTCTACTAGCACACATCCAACCCGTCCTTTGTTTGGTTGTCATTAAGAAGTGGGGCGGACGATACATTTGATTGGTTAGTCTTCCAGACTCTTGGCAAATATATTTACAACTAACCCTCCTTGTTCCATCTGTGCTCGTGGTCTTCTCTAAAGTTGTGTTAGTTGAAATGTTGCAAGCAACCTACCTATAACATTATTACTGTTCAATGCTCTATATTTGTATGCCCATTAGAATAAAACATGGAAGAAAATATAATATGAAAAATGATATCAGACATGCACATAAAAAAGAGGCAGTGGTTTTACTCTTTGCTGTGCTGGTTTTTCAGATAGAATATGCATAAATTGCCAGCTACTTCCGGATGCGTGATAGCACGTGATCGTTATAAATTTACATCCATCGTTTCGCAGTTTTCTTGAGGCGCCAGCGCGTTGAGAAAATCGTAGAGGTAGGTGTCAAGCACCGTTCAAATGTATTTTGTGCACAATGTTTTGCAGATAGTAAACGTCCAACTCACGTTAACATCAGATTAAAAAAACATACATTTATGCTTGCACCTATTTTTTTAATATCCGACTAACAGCTAGCCAGCTTCAAATGAACTAGTCGCCATTTTGAGTTTTGTTGAATGAACCCACAGTTTTGTCCGGTTGTTATTTATTGTTAAATGCACGTTTATTGTTAAGTTACTAATAATGTACTTGGACTGACATGGTCCCACGTGGTAATTCTGATTTAAACTAACTAGTTTGTAAATCCGCTTACTTGCCAGGTAACTCGAGCTAGTATAATTGATATCCTGGCTGGATGGGAATTGGCAGAGATACGTTTGGTTTGGAAATGTTAGCTAGCCATTCATTCCACTTTCGACGCCATTTTGTCCTGCATGTTAAAGCTTAACAAATATACACTAACATTGTACATTAACTTTCTAATCGTAATTAAGTAGATAACGTCAGTGACACAACACATTAACTTGCTAGACACCACGTAGACCCGAATCAAATATTAAGCTAACGTTAGCTAGTTAACGGCATGTTTCGAAACCGAGGTCTGGAGGGAGGACAAATTGTTTTCCCCAACATGCCTTAGTCCAAGCATGCTCATTTGTTGCACAACCAGTCGATCTGGTGGCTTAAAACTATTTTCTCCTAATAGGTTAAACCGACGCAAATATGGCAGAGGCAGACCGACCAGGGAAGCTATTCATCGGAGGCCTGGACACTGAAACTGACGAAAAGGCCCTTGAGAAGTATTTCAGCAAATATGGCAGAATAGTGGAAGGTACATATATATTTTTTTAAATGTTTATTTTATCTTGGTTATGAAGAATGCACCTAAATGGATTGCTGTTATATTGCAATAGTTATGTCCCAATAAAGACATTACTCTTGCTATTGTATGAAGACAGAACCTACGCATATTGGAACTGTTTGGATCTCAATTATGAGCAATTAAGTGAATAACATAATGGTTTTGATGAGCAATGAGCTGGGGAAAAAAACACCAATGCCTCAATTCTGAGCATCAGTTCAGATTAATATTTTGTAACCTAGTCATCTTCTTGTGTCTGCATTAAATATCATTTTTTTTCTTTCCAGTTCTGTTGATGAAAGATCGGGAAACAAACAAATCAAGAGGTTTTGCTTTTGTGACCTTTGAGAGTCCTGCAGATGCAAAGGATGCTGCACGTGAAATGAATGGGAAGGTAAAGTTGTGAATTTTTTTCATCTACTTAAATGACCCTAGTGTCTGTAGCTTGTGTACATTCCTAATGTTCTCTTATATCTCTAAAAGTCGCTTGATGGAAAGCCCATCAAGGTTGAACAAGCTACGAAACCTACTTTTGGACGCGGCCCACCACCCATGCATCCACGCAGCCGTGGTCCCCCTAGAGGCCTTCGAGGATCTAGAGGAGCACCAAGTGGAATGAGGGGTCCACCATCCAGAGGTAACTTTGTGGAAGTACTCACCGGAGTTGTTGTATTGGGCATTTATGAATAGTATTAATACTTTTTCACATTGTTTCGTGAGTGCTGAGTTTGCCATTAATATTTGCATTTCTTGTCTGCCAAAAGACTACTATGATAACATAGGAATTGTAGAACCCTTTTTCAAAGGGATTTCATCCAGAGGCCCCCCACCAC
Organism: Oncorhynchus kisutch; assembly: GCF_002021735.2. Classification (NCBI taxonomy): domain Eukaryota; kingdom Metazoa; phylum Chordata; class Actinopteri; order Salmoniformes; family Salmonidae; genus Oncorhynchus; species Oncorhynchus kisutch. The sequence continues at coordinate 29,860,844 of NC_034188.2, read as the reverse complement.
TGAAGAGAGGACCTCCGATTCGTAATGGAGGCCCCCCACCCAAGAGACACGCTCCTTCTCCTATGGGTAGAAGTAAGTGTGAATACCTCTCTTGAACTTATTGCTGTAAGGAATGACTAACCACGTAGTGCCACAGACTTCTGTTCTCCTGATAATTACTGCCGGATCTCGTTTTCTTTAGCTCCCATGTCCAGGGACAGGGACCCCTATGGCCCACCCCCTCCCCGCAGAGAGTCAATGTCCAGAAGGGATGATTACCCATCACCAAGGGATGACTATTACAGCACAAAGGACAGGTGGGTCAACAAATATCTTACTACTCTGTTTGCGGTTGGTTACATGTTCTTAATGTTACTTATAACATTTGTCAAATTGCTTATTTATACAAGTGGCATGTTTTCCCATTTTGACAGCTATTCTAGCCGGGACTATACGAGTTCCAGGGATACAAGGGACTACGCACCACCACCAAGGGATTATCCCCAATCCAGTTCCCGTGATGACTATGGGTCAATGTCCAGGGGCTACAGGTATGTTTGACTTGTGACTCTAAAGATTGGTTGAGAGTTCCGTTGACATAAGTAACGTTACACCATTCCTTTCACTAGTGAGCGTGATGGCTATGGTGGAGGCCGGGAACCCAAAAGCTATATGGAGCGCCCTAGTGCAGCCGCCTATCGAGAGCCCTACGGTGGTTACGGTAAGATTGACCACTTAAGCATAATGGACAAAAGTTGCTCCAGTCTCCCACAACCTGCTCAATGTCCCCCTGGGAGCTGGAGACCTTACATGCACCGCAAGGGAAACATCCAAAAAGCCTCTTAACCATTCAATGTTCATTCTACAGTGTCACAAAATACTCCCTCAAGGAGTCGTGCTCAAATCTGTTTTTGTAGGGTGAAACGACCCTCACAAAACCATCAAGACCTCAATGAAAAACTGTGACCAATGTGAGATTCTAACAACTGGAATTCTAAAAGGAAAAAGCAGCTCCTCAACAAAACCATGGCATGCTCAAAGGGCTTTCATTGCCTAATTTATGATCCCCCAAGCTTGGATAAATAATCGCTGAAAGCACCTAAATGTTAAGTTTTGATCAGATCCCTAGCATATTGGAGATTTAAACGTATAGTTGCAATTGATAGTCTTAAGAAATACTCACAGAAAACATTGGCTCATAATTCAGCAAAGTGTGTGAAGTGAAACTTGCCTATTACCTGACCCATTGACCCTGCAGGTAACTCACGCAGCGCCCCACCCTCAAGGGCCCCCCAACCATCCTACAATGGCAGTGGCGGAAGCAGTCGCTATGACGACTATGGCAGCAGTTCCCGGGATGGCTATGGCGGTCGTGAAAGTTACCCCAGCAGTCGAAGTGACCCATACCCCCCTAGCCGTGGTGAGCGAATGGGCAGGCAGGAGCGGGGGCCAGCGCCCCCTATCGAGAGAGGCTACCCTCCTCGTGACGCGTACAGTGGCTCAAGTCGTGGAGCACCCCGTGGTGGCCGCGGAGGCACCAGAGTCGATAGAGGAATTGCCCGCAGCAGATACTGAGATGGACTTGGACATTACATCAAAGCGACCGCTACGTAATGCGTGTTCATTCACTACTTGTATAAGTGGGTGGAAAGTTGGAGAGGGCAAAAAAACTAGGATGTCAAATTCCATGGACAAGCATAGGTTTTGAGATGTTTATCTTCAGGCTGTCAATTTATTTTTGTTTTAAGTGTTAAAATACTTTTATTTCCCCAGCCCATGTAATGATATCATTGCCAAGTGATGCGTGTTTAGTTTTTGTACATTTAGTGCTGTTAAGTCCTGCTATGCCCATGGATATGGCTTTCGTATACTAATAAAGTTTTTAACCAAAGTTCTTTACGCAACACTAATGGATGTTCTGAAAGTGACAAACTATTACATAAATGTACACCGATTGCCCAGCGCACATCAACAAGTAGAGATCATTTGAGATGCAGAGCTTTCAACTGTGACGCTTGTAGATGACACTTAGCAGTCCTGTACTTTGCATTGTCCAACTGGGTTGTCGGAGGACAACGCAAATGTCAATCAGTGTAGTTTTCCCTCAGTGGAAATGGAGTCATCGCCATAACTCCAAACAATGCTGGCTTGCAACGACCTTACCAAAGACCAACAACCAAACGCCAGAGTCTTTTCAACCCGACTGATAGTGTCAACAGCTGGTAAGCAAAGCAAAACTTTTTGTTTCTCGTCTGTTAACTTAATTTCTCATTACCGTGAATTGCAGTCTGCTCAAAAGGTATAGTGTGCAAGAGACTGGATGCCCCAGGGAATGAAACGAATCCTTTTAGTCCAATTGAAGTAGCTTTTTTTTTGTAGTCTTTTCTCTACAAAATTTTGATTACATACAATTTCTTAAAATGTATTTTACTTGATAAACATTGAATTAGCCACTAAACCTACATTACGGGTCAACATCTAACTTGTCAACAACTAACTTGTCAACAATGCGCAGAATCACAAAAGGAGATCACCTTTGCTGGGCACTTGTTTTTTTTTCAACTCATCCCAAAAAATGTTTGGCAATTTTTTTTTACTGAGGGGCAATGTTCATAATAAGGAGTCTTTTTTTGTGTACGGTGGATTTCATTTTATTTTTCTGTGCCATAGTCAAAGATCAAGCTTGTCTCAAGCATGCCAATTCTCAAATGGAGACCACTCGGAAGAGCAGCCATGTCCTAACAACCAAGCTGGAAAGTGAATGGGAGCGAGAATCAAATCGGACCATTGCGTTATTTGAAGGGGATACTGAAAGATTGGGTTATCAATTTTATGTAATCCAAAAGAAATGGCGGGATGTTAATTTATATTTTCTTGTTTCAGGATGAGCAATCTTTTGGAACTATTGCTGATTAAAGCCGTCCTGTTGGATCCAAGTGGATGTTGGACCACTGCATAGAGAACCGAACGTGTATGACCACCACCAATTCAGTAATCAAGCGTTTAATAGCTACACGTAACATTTTCAGACTTAATAGACTGTATTTGCTTCCCTGTTCCAGGTACCAGTGCTGATCATGTGATGGAACCAAGCGTGGTGGGCAGATCCATGGACAGAACTCTGGCTGAGAAATAAGCCTTGAAGTCTTAATGTCTATTTTTGCCAATAAAACATTTTTTTTACTTGGAATTGTTTGGTGTCTTTTAGATTTTTGTTTGCTGTTCAGGACTGTCTGCAAATGACAATGGTTAGTCACTAAGTGGTTGATTTTATATGGTGCCCAAAAGCAAAATAACTTAATTCCTGGAGTTTTGGGAGTCGATGAAGATGTTGGACTAGAATGTAATGCAGATTTCGTTCTGTTTGCTGAGGCACAATTGTGGTCGCCACTTTCTACAGCATTCTGTTGAATATGGAATGTGTCCCTTCAGATAACATGATTTCTCTGTTTCCTGATGTTATGTCAGTGGAATTGGAGGCACAAAGCATTCAACCATAGCTCAGAATTCACCTACAGTGCCTCAGGTGTGGAAGGGCGAAAGGTTATTGCATAGGATGGAAACCACCATCAATATAGGTATTGCTACAGTGCTTGTTATTAACCAGTAGGGGAACCCAGTACTAGTACAAACTGCGTTTTTAACAAGCAGAAGTGTTACACGGATGTGGGTAACATTTTGATACCGAGTTGTGTAATTTGGCGCCTTCGGTGGGGATGCATAATAAGGAGGGTTAATTGGAACCATGAACCCAGAGGAGCAGACCGTAACGTGGCTGATATCATTAGGGGTGCTTAATTCACCCAAGAAAAACATAGCTGACCCAGAAGAATTTCTGAAAACATCTCTGAAAGATGGGGTCGTCTTGTGCAAACTCATGGAGCGGCTCGTGCCCGGCACTGTTCCAAAGGTAAGCAGAACATTGTTACTGCAATGTTATCCGTGCAACATTCTAACGGTGATAACGGAGAAAAGTAATATTTACAAAGTCAACAACTTGAACCGTGAGAAGAAAACACTGGCGACGCCAGTGGAGGGATTGTTTGAATCGCAAGGGAGGGGTTGTTTGAATAAATTACCAATCCCTGCTGAAGTAATGTAACTTCAATAGTCTAATTAAACCAGCTTCGAATACATTATTATGCAAATTTAAGATGAGAAATGTATCAATAATGTAAAAGAGTGCTGAACTCCTATGGGTTTGCATGCATTGCTGACTTCCTGTCAAGTTAAAAGTGTTTCCGCATTCTGAAAATGACGAAACATGTTCCAAAACGCATATAATTATGTAACCAAAGATGCTTATATTCAGGTTAATGCACATTATACTATGCAAAACCTGTGCATTTTTAGCAGGTATATTCTTTTTACATTTCGGGAACCAGACAGGAATGTATTTTGTACAGATCAGCTGAATCACAGATGTAGAACAAGGAACACAGCCTACTTGGTTAATTTAACAGGCTACATTAGGCGGAAGGCATTCTTGTAACTTAATTGTAGGCTATCCAATTCAAATCTGATGATTGTCACTGACTAGAAAAAAAATTTGCACTGCATTTTCGATTATGCTGAGCCGAGGGGGCACCGGTCTATGGCCCGTGACGTGAACAGGGAAAAACGGTGGAGGAGGAGCGCCTTTATCAAATCGAACTGCAATCAAACCAAATCCATCTGCGCCGCTCGGTCCTATTGTCAATAAGGCAGCGTGGTGAATGGTCCAGAAACATAACATAAAAGCAATCACTTATAGATGCGAAAAGAATATTATTCATTACACCGCGTGCTTAATTAGGTCACTTTTGTTTGGTGCCGACTTCGCCGTGGGATTTGACCGGGGCACCTAGCTCTCGCCAGTGAAAGAACACCCCTGCCCGGACCAGATTGGTAATGTACTTTTATAATCTCCCGGCACAGACAGAAGTGGACTGGCCAACCCTCAGAGCCTGGTTCCTCTCTCAAATAAAATTGTATTGGTTACGTACACGTGTTTCGCAGATGTTAATGCGAGGTGCAGCGAAATGCTTGTGTTTCTAGTCCCAACAGTGCAGTAATATCTAACAAGTAATATGTACCAATTTCACAACAATACACACAAATCTAAAGGAATGGAATTAAGAATATTTACATATTTGGACGAGCAATGTCAGTGTTGCATAGACTAAGACAATTGAATAGAATACAGTATATGCATATGAGATGAGTAATGCAAAATATGTAAACATTATTAAAGTGACTAGTGTTCCATTATTGAAGTGGCCAGTGATTTCAAGTCTATGTATATAGGGCAGCAGCCTCTAATGTGCTAGCGGTGGCTATTTAACAGTCTGATGGCCTTGAGATAGAAGCTGTTTTTCAGTGTCTTGTTACCAGCTTCGATGCACCTGCACTGTCCTTGATTATTTTTTTGGCCTTCCTGTGACATCGGGTGCTGTATGTGTCCTGGAGGGCATGTAGTTTGCCCCCGGCAATGCATTGGGCAGACCACACCACCCTCTGGAGAGCACTGCCGTTGTGGGCGGTGCAGTTGTCGTACCATACAACCCGACAGGATGCATCTGTAAAAGTTTGAGGGTTTTAGGTGCCAAGACAAATTTCTTCAGACTCCTGAGGTTGAAGAGGCACTATTGCTGTGTGGGTGGACCATTTCAGTTTGTCAGTGGTGTGTACGCTGAGGAACTTGAAGCTTTCCACTTCTCCACTGTGGTCCCGATGATATGGATAGGTGCTCCCTCTGCTGTTTTCTGAAATCCACAATCAGCTCCTTTGTTTTGTTGACATTGGGTGAGAGGTAATTTTGCTGGCACCACACTCACAGGGCCCTCACCTCCTCGCTGTAGGCTGTCTCGTCATTGTTGGTAATCAGACCCATTGTTTTGTCTGCAAACTTGATGATTGAGTTGGAGATGTGCATGGCCACACAGTCATGGGTGAACAGGGAGTACAGGAGTGGGCTGAGCACACACCCTTGTGGGGTCCCAGTGTTGAGGATCAGTGAAGTGGAGGTGTTGTTTCCTACCTTCACCACCTGGGTGTGGCCTGTCAGGAAGTCAAGGACCCAGTTGCACAGGGCGGAGTTCAGACTCAAGGCTTTTATGTTTCTTCTTAGGTTCATGTCCTTCAAGGGAGTTTTTTTTTGCCACCGTGCTCCTACATATGCTTTGCTTGCTGATTGGGGTTTTAGGCTGGGATTCTGTATAGCACTTTGTGACATCTGTTGATGTAAAAAAAAAAAAAAGGGCTTTATACATAAATTTGATTTGATTTATCGTTTCCACTATTTACCACAGCCACAAAGTAAAAATGGTCGATATCGAAAAAATAAAAACCATAATTATGCTTTTTGGTCTTTATTTAATGTCAGGGTTGGGCATAAGGCTATCTGTGTGGTTAAGGTTAGGTTTAAAATCACATTTTAAGAAAATCAATTGTAGAAATAGGCGGGGTTTATGACTTTGTGTCTGTGGTAACTAGGGACGGCCCAAATGAATCGAATCCCCTCATTTGAGGAATAATCGAGGGGAAGAGGCGAAGCGACAGGTATAATGGGCCCAAAATCTGTCTTCCCCAGCAGGTGTTTTTTTTTCTTCATTCATCAAGTGAGGAGTTTTTGTATGGAGGTCAATGAGTGTCGAAGTTGGTCAATAAAAAAAATGAATTGCTTATTTGCTACGTGCGGCTTATCTGATCGAATAGAAGTTTTGAAGAAAAGGTTGTTACGAGTGTATATCCCGGCAACTGAGAAAAAAACAATTTACACTGGATTGTGCCTGTTCACACACGTATCTGCCCTCTCATTGGCTAGAATGGTCCCACTTGAACTTGCACCTTCCCACTGCCTTCCATTTTTTAAAGAAATGTAATTTTCATCTTTAGAGCGACCACCTCAGTATCTGGTCAACATAATAGCTAATCTGTGGGTATTTAAGAAATGCAGCGAGAGGTCATCGTCACTTCCTCCCCAAAGGCTTGCTTCCTGGTGCAACCACCCCCTTTAGCGAGTGGTGGGTATATTGCTGCATTCAAGACAACTGGGAACTCAGGGGGGATAATCCAATCGTGACATCGGAGATACTTAGGTCGAAAAGTCAGAACTCTAGGAAGATGCCTGAATTTCCTTCTTGGAATTCCGTCTTTTGTAAATGTTTAACTGTTATTTTTCTATTGTTTATTTCCACTTAGTTTATTATCTATTTCACTTGCTTTGGCAACGTAAACACATGTTTCCCATGCCAATGAAGCCCCTGACATTGAAATTGAAGTTGACCGTTCCAAACCATTTTTCCCCGATCAGAGCTCATTTTTTTCAGAGTTCCCAGTTGTCTAGAACGCACGGAAGTTGGATTTAAAGATTTCCGAGTTTCCAGTTATCAAGAAACCGACACAATATTCCTGAAAGAGAGACGTAGGAAGAGTCCACCGTTACTTACTTACTGTAAAATATCAACATTCGAAAGGATACAGTGGATTGTGACTTTGTTTATTTCCCCCACCCTGAGTTGTCATTTGCGTCAACGCCTGTAATAGTAAACCAACATTTTTAAAAATTATATATTTATCTCTGTTTTTATACATTTATTTTATGTCTGTTTTAGTACTGTCAGGAACCGAGGAACGAAGCCGAATGCATCGCCAATATCAAGGAGTTTCTGAGAGGATGCACATCCTTAAAAGTAGAGGTAAGTGATTTCAAAGAGCTTGGTTGGTAGTGGTTTCACCTCTTCTATATTGACTTGTTTTATGATCATGTGTTTGTTGTTGTTGGACATTTTGATTTGAGTTCCTTGCTGAATTCTTGTTTCTAGCTTTAGTAAACATTTACATACAACCAACAATAATATATTGCCATAATGGTTTGCTTATTTGAGGACTGGTCTCTCCATGATGTACATAACTGTCAGCTGAGCAATTCGAAGTGGTGATTAGAAAATAATACTGCATAATTGTGGCAGAGTCAACTCAGGTTTCTGTCAACAAAAGGTTAACTTTCCTACAATTGTTTTGCTGTGACTTCAGCATAGATTTGTTTTCCTCTGCAGGCAGTATTTTTATGACATGTCTCTTGATTGCCATGTGGAGTGGGTTGCCCTTTTAAGCAAGCATTCTGTTAGTCACTCTGACAGAACACACAGACAGATGGGTTTGTTGATGGGTCTCAACTAAGACTGCTTGTCTTAAATAATGCCGCGTTCAAGTGCTAGTCGGAACTAGTAAACTCTAAAATGTATGACTGGTTGAACGTGGCGCATGTTAAGTACAAACCGTAAGCAAGACGGACATTTCTGAGTTTCCTAGTTCTGACTAGCACTTAAACACGGCATAAGGCTGGCTCCACTGTCTACTACTGCTTGAGCAGTGTACATTGAGCAGCATGCATCACGTTGCTTGGTTAAACAGCAATAGGAAATCTAGCTGTACTCCCTACCTTTTCTACAAGTGAAAATTATCCCCCCCTTCAGCCATGTGACATTGAAATTTACAGTGCATTCGGAAAGTATTCAGACCCCTTGACTTTTTCCACATGTTGTTACGTTATAGCCTCTACATTTTTAAATATTTTTTATTATCAATCTACACACAATACCCCATAATGACAAAGCAAATTCAGGTTTTTACATTTTTTTAAATCTAATTTATAAAAAACAATTAAAACAGAAATGCCGTATTTACAGTTGAAGTCGGGAGGTTACATACACCTTAGCCTAATACATTTAAACTCAGTTTCACAATTCCTGACATTTAATCGTAGTAAAAATGCCCTGTCTTCAGTCAGTTAGGATCACCATTTTATTTTAAGAATGTGAAATGTCAGAAAAATAGTTGAGAGAATTATTTATTTCAGCTTTTATTTCTTTCATCACATTCCCAGTGGGTCAGAAGTTTACATACGCTCAATTAGTATTTGGTAGCATTGCCTTTAAATTGTTTTAACTTGGGTCAAATGTTTCGGGTAGCCTTCCACAAGCTTCCCACAATGTTGGGTGAATTTTGGACCATTCTTCCTGACAGAGCTGGTGTCAGGTTTGTAAGCCTCCTTGCTCGCACACGCTTTTTCAGTTCTGCCCACACATTTTCTATAGGATTGAGTTCAGGGCTTTGTGATGGCCACTCCAATACCTTGACTTTGTTGTCCTTAAGCCATTTTGCCACACCTTTGGAAGTATGCTTGGGGTCATTGTCCATTTGAGAGACCTATTTGCGACCAAGCTTTAACTTCCTGACTGATGTCTTGAGATGTTGCTTCAATATATCCACACAATTTTCCACCCTCATGATGCCATCTATTTTGTGAAGTGCACTAGTCCCTCCTGCAGCAAAGCACCCCCACAACATGATGCTGCCACCCCCGTGCTTCACGGTTGGGATGGTGTTCTTTGGCTTGCAAGCCTCCCCCTTTTTCCTCCAAACATAACGATGGTCATTATGGCCAAACAGTTCTATTTTTGTTTCATCAGACCAGAGGACATTTCTCTGAAGAGTACGATCTTTGTCCTCCTGAGCAGTTGCAAAACGTAGTCTGGCTTTTTTTATGGCGGTTTTGGAGCAGTGGCTTTTCCTCCTTGCTGAGTGGCCTTTCAGGTTATGTCGATATAGGACTCGTTTTACTGTGGATATAGATACTTTTGTACCGGTTTCCTCCAGCATCTTTCATCTCTAGGAGACAGAACGTGTCTCTTTCTTGAGCATTATGACGGCTGCGTGGTCCCATGATGTACTATTGTTTGTACAGATGTACGTGGTACCTTCTGGCATTTGGAAATTGCTCTCAAGGATGAACCAGACTTGTGGAGGTCTACAATATATTTTCTGAGGTCTTGGCTGATTTCTTTTGATTTTCCCATGATGACAAGCAAAGAGTCACTGACTTTGAAGGTAGGCCTTGAAATACATCCATAGGTACACCTCCAATTGACTCAAATGATGTCAATTAGCCTATCAGAAGCTTCTAAAGCCATGACATCATTTTCTGGAATTTTCCAAGCTGTTTAAAGGCACAGTCAACTTAGTGTATGTAAACGTCTGACCCACTGGAATTGTGATACAGTGAATTGTAAGTGAAATAATCTGTCTGTAAACAATTGTTGGAAAACTGACTTGTCATGCACAAAGTAGTTGTCCGAAACGACTTGCCAAACCTATAGTTTGTAAACAAGAAATGTGTGGAGTGGTTGAAAAACAAATTATAATGACTCACACCTAAGTGTGTGTAAACTTCCGACTTCAACTGTATTTCCAGCACTATGAGTGATGATGCACATAATAAGAGGGTGTTGGAAGTCCTTTCCCTCCCTATGCATTACAGTGACTGCCCCATTGGACCCTCAGTCATGCCTTTCCCTCCCTATGCATTACAGTGACTGCCCCATTGGACCCTCAGTCATGCCTTTCCCTCCCTATGCATTACAGTGACTGCCCCATTGGACCCTCAGTCATGCCTTTTCCTCCCCAACCCTTATAAACAGTAGTTTCTGCTTTTGTATCACATTAGTTGGTTTGAAAAAAAGGGGGAAAAAGTAATTTAATCAGCCAGGCTCTTTACTGCAAGTCAAGTGGTTCGGGGGAGAAACGCAGGCTGGTCTGTTGTGGTTTGGGAGGTCCCTTCTGCTTTCTTGCAGCGATCGCACTTCTCCATAATTACAGGCTTGGGGGCAGTTCAGGAGCTCAAGACCGTAAGGATTTGGAAAGCCCCTGTACAATGTGTCATCTTGACTTTTTCCAGACCATTGCAGTTCATACTCTGGCCAGTCACCCTCTCTCACTCCATTTTTCGTAACCACAGCCATGGGGCTGTCATGTGACTGGACAAAGACCACATTCACACAACTTTCACTTCTGTTCCGAGATGCTGAATTGGGAAGCAGCAGCGACGGCTTGAGTGACGGCTAACTTGACGAGTTATGGTCGACTACAGTATAGTTGAATTTATAGATCCTGAGCCTATGGTATTATTATTTTTATAGACATACCGTTGTAACGCCTGCGAGTCACATACCACCCTGGCCCTGCTCAAGGCTTTTTGACAGCAACAAACACGTTTGATTCCTGTGTCATATGTTCGCTTCAGATTGTTCAACTTTTATGTCACTGTTTTAATGTCTGTATCCTTGCTTAGTTTCTCTGTAGATGCTTGTTCATTTTTGACAACAACAACCGATTGATACCGGTACATGTCAATATCACACGCTACCTCAGTCTGTCGTCTTGACATGGTTACCAGATAGGCCACACTTCAGCTTTGAAAAGACTATGCATGAGTCAGTCAGTCGTGTTGGCTCTGAAGGGCTAGATAGTGAACAGATGCCTCGTGCTCTGCTACCCTCTATATTTAAGATGTTTCATTTGAAGTGTGAAACCATAGCCACTAGAGGAAAGTGGATAACCGGCTGTCTGTGAGGCCCGGGAGACAGACGGACAGAGCGAGCGAGTGCTCGGCGTGCATCGAAGAACAAATTTGTTTTTTATTGAACCTTTCTTTAACTAGGCAAGTCAGTTAAGAATAAATTCTTATTTACAATGACTGCCTACCCCGGTCAAACCCTACCCCGGTCAAACCCTACCCCGGTCAAACCCTACCCCGGTCAAACCCTAACCCGGTCAAACCCTAACCTGGACGATGCTGGGCCAATTGTGTGCCGCCCAATGGGACTCCCAATCACAGCCGGTTGTGATACAGCCTGGAATCGAACCAGGGTCTGTAGTGACGCCTTTTGCACTGAGATGCAGTGCTTTAGACAGCTGACCCACTCAGGGACCCTTCCAATGAGGAGAGAACCGTCTGTTTTGTTACCAAAACCACTAGGCCACGAAAAATATGGGTCACATTCAACATGTCTGTTTTTCTCTCCGTCTTCTTGTGTGTAAGTCACATCCCATTATGTGTTGTTGCTGGGCTGCGGTCAGGATTCTCTCTGTGTGATAATCAGCCAAGCAGTATCTCCTACACCTTTGTTGCTAATGATTTTATACCTACTTCTTTTCCCCTGCTGATTTTAGTCTGTCATATGAGCAGCCAGGTATTTTGTTTTTGAATTGAAAGTGTCTTTGTGTCGGTCTCCTCTCCTGCCAGGGATTTGAACCAGAGTGCCTGTACTCTGGTGAGAAATTTAACAAAGTGCTGACCACTCTGCTGGGAGTCAACTTCGCCACCCAAGGTAAGTCTAATGACTGTATTTATTTGCTGGGCCTTATTCAGGAGGATGCACAGCTACAAACAGTCGGATAGAAATGCACTGGGTAAAACAGACATTCCTACTCCACACATTTTATTTATTTATTTTACCTTTATTTAACCAGGTAGGCAAGTTGAGAACAAGTTCTCATTTACAATTGCGACCTGGCCAAGATAAAGCAAAGCAGTTCGACAGATAAAACGACACAGAGTTACACATGGAGTAAAAACAAACATACAGTCAATAATGCAGTATAAACAAGTCTATATACAATGTGAGCAAATGAGGTGAGAAGGGAGGTAAGGGCAAAAAAGGCCATGATGGCAAAGTAAATACAATATAGCAAGTAAAATACTGGAATGGTAGTTTTGCAATGGAAGAATGTGCAAAGTAGAAATAAAAAATAATGGGGTGCAAAGGAGCAAAATAAATAAATAAATTAAAATTAAATACAGTTGGGAAAGAGGTAGTTGTTTGGGCTAAATTATAGGTGGGCTATGTACAGGTGCAGTAATCTGTGAGCTGCTCTGACATGATCTCTCTATTTCTATTTTTAAGGTTGTAAACAATGTACCCCACTGAATAAGACCATAATGAGCTTAAGGTTAAGGCCCAAATCAAATGTACTCACCTGCCTTTATTATCATGCAATATTGTAATCATTGATGTGTATGCTACGTTTGTATGACTAACCTGTCTGCTCTCACACGCTGTAAGCTCTAGTAGAAAACTGAATCATTTTACAGCTATGTGCTAGTGTGTGAACTGTGTAGTGTTGAGACTCGCATTGACCACATTCAACGTGGTGGTTTAAAATATACTGTGTGTGTGTGTGTGTGTATAAAATGAATATGCATGTGTCATTTTTCGCTGGATTGGTCCCAGTAGGCCTGGTGAATCTTAAAAGGTGCCCTGTTCACAGACAGCTGGCATGGCTGTGTGTCTGTTTCTGAGGGCCTCCTGCAGAGTAACATATTTACTCTGATGACTACCATGGCTCTCATGTCCTACTGAACATGCCTTGCTTTTTTCTGTAACATTGCATTAGAAGGCACCTGGCTCAGCCTGAATAAGACAGTTGTAGGAAGGGAATGTACATGGCAGAGAGCTCATTGTCAATATGATGAAATGGTATTTCATGTCAAAGCAACAGTGCAGCTAGGCTATAAGACATCCACGTGACAAACAGCAAGCTGACACAGTCACCCCAATCATACACTGTTTTGACTTTCTGCTAGCGCCAAGCTTTTGCTGCTAATTCTAAAAGCCATCACTTGACGATATCCAATAGTGTCGTTATCTGTTTGAAGTTGTCTTAGCGCCAATCCTCATCAGAGAGCATCGATGCTAAAGGCCGGAGAATGACGATTGGACCAGAGTCTCTCGCTCTCTCAGCTTGAAATGGAATAGTCTTCAAAATGTCTAGTGTTGTTGAGTTGGGCTGGGTTAGTCACACTCTCTTTAATGGGTTCAAGAAGAGGCATCTCTCTCCGTGTTTCTGCTTATCATGATCCTCTGACAGGCCTCAGTACTGTGTCTCTCTCCCTGTGTTTCTGTGTGATTGTGTGCACGTTCTGACAGTGCAGCTGCGAGAGGTATTGGTGGCCAGGCCACGAGGAGGGAGCTGCTGACAGTACAGGGCTTGTTGGGGCATCTCACTGCATGTGTAAAGGGATGTGGAATACTCACCCCCTCACAGCTAAGAGAAACACAAGCATTCCTTCTATACTGGCCTGCCATTTGTGCTCTTTTCGTTTTTCTTCTCCCCCCTATCTGCAGTTGTAAAGGGATGGGGAATGAGGGTGATGTCCAGGTTGGCACTGACTCTTGGCGGTGCCCTAGAAATAGTTGGCTGAACCAGTATGGATATATGTATGGCCAGATCTACCTTGAAAAATGTATTTTTTTATATCTCTATTCTCAGGTCTAAAAGGTTGAATAAAAACATGATCCTGGTGCTTTTTCCTCCAGTCATTACCAGACTGTAGCAATACCTCTGCCAATCTCACTTTATCAATTGTCTTTATAATGGTCTGTGTGACTAATAGGATATATAGCGAATCTTGCCTTCCAGATGGTTGGTTCTCTATCAAAACATGTATAAATAGCTTTGTGATGATCTGCTCCTATATTGAAAGGAGATTAAATGAAGGTTTTACTCTGGGACACTTTCCCTCCTTGGATAGTGGATGTAGACTCGGTACCAGCCGACAAGGTTGCAAATGTTTCATGTAGAGTCATGTGTTGGTTCTTTTAGAAAGTATTCGCTGTCACCTCCCGACATCGGTCCAGGTATTGATCCAGTAGTGTGTTGGCTCAGTTGTAATGGATGGCTATGGGTCCACATGATCAAAAATATAAACGCAGCACGCAACGATTTCAGATTTGACTCTTTTACAGTTCATATAAGCAAATCAGTCAATTGAAATACATTCATTAGGGCCTAATATAGGGATTGCACATGACTGGGCATAGATCCACCCACTGGGAGCCAGGCCAAGCCAATCAGAATGAGTTTTTCCCCCACAAAAGGGCTTTTATTATAGACAGAAATACTCCTCAGTGTTTGAGAGAAATAAACTTTTGGGATGTATGGAACATTTCTGGGATTTTTAAAATTTAAACTCATGAAACATGGGACGAACACTTTATGTGTTGCGTTTTTCTATTTCTGTTTAGTGTAGTTGTTGACTTAGGTTTTGCAGCTGGCATTGGAAGAGGTTGTGGTGGAGACATGCCCAGCTTTGTTGGTACTGCTGGAGCTAGAAGCTAATGCATCACGGTGCCTGCAAAGGGAGTCCTCTCACAAGACTACTCCTGTCAGAGAATACTGAGAAGAGTTTATTAGTCAGCTCTTTGAAGATGATTTTGTCTACCTGCCAGTGTTATTGTCTCAAACTACCATCCACGCCATCGGTTTACTTGAGCACATTTAAGGTATAATGAGCCATTACGTCATTGATGTTGGTCAATGATAATATACATCAAGGTTTCTCAGCTTGTCTGTGTTAGATGGCTGGTCTGGGATCAGTGTGTGCTAGTTGAGGTGATGTGAGGTGATTCTGTCAGCTAGGCACAGCAGACATCTGTGTGCCCACTGTCCCTTGGGGACTCCGCAGAGCTAACAGCCTGCACTGAAACACATTGTCATCAACAAGCTCACAAACATTTATATAACCTCCGAGTCCTTTGCAGTCACATTGCTACATGGTGGATCATAATGAACTATTTAAGGTGTGTGTGTGTGTGTGTGTGTGTGTGTGTTTTCTCTTCCACAGACTGTGGCACTGAGAGGTCATGTCCCCAGTCCGGCACACCTGCTCCTAGCCAGTCCACCACCTCACACACACACACCTCCTCCAGGTCCAAGTCCCTGCCCAGACAATCCAAACCAGCAGTAAGGTCGCACGCACACACACACTCCGTCACGTTAGTCGTTTGTGTGTCATTCCATGTTTGTAAAAGGATGACCCTGACAGTGAAACAGACCTAATTGGAAAAATGTTTGTAGCATGTGCTGTTAACCAGTAATTACAAATATATTCACACTCCTGTACGCCTGTCCTGAACGGCTTGTACACTTGGCTCACATATTACAGAAATGCATAGTAAATCAAACTTTCCTGATTGATTGGTTAAATTGTATAAACGAGTCGTTAACTGACAACTATTCTACCCAACCAGGAGATGTCGGAGAACGGCGGAGGCGGGCTGGTGCTGGTGAAGGCGCGCTTCCAGTTCAAGCAGAACAACGAGGATGAGCTGTCCTTCAACAAGGGAGACCTGATCAGTGTGTCGCGCCAGGAGGAGGGCGGCTGGTGGGAGGGCTCGCTCAACGGCAAGACGGGCTGGTTCCCCAGCAACTATGTCCGCGAGGTCAAGCCCTGTGGTGAGTAGGGCTAGGAAAGAGTCTGTGGTAGCATGCTGTACTAACACCAGACTAGATTATGATGCTTAGCACAACACCCATTCTGTGTGCTGTTTGCTGCTCTGTAACTTTGCCCCCGACTACCTTACTTCTTGCAGATAAACCTGTGTCTCCTAAAGCATCTCAACTGACCAAGAACTACTACACTGTGGTGAGTGGGCCCTCTCCCATTGTATCTCCCTTTTCTACAGCTCCATATGCACTGGGCCACTACAGCTTTGCTTAGCGGAACAGTTTAGGCTGTGTCAGCGTTTCTGTCTCTAATAGGATGTGGGTTATTTAAATGATCTTTCTCAGGTGGTGCAGGACATCCTGGAGCATGAGAGGGAGTTTGTCAAGGAGCTGCAGACAATGTTGAGCTGTTACCTACGACCCCTAAAGGCCAGCAACAAGTAAGCTCAGCGAACAAGGATGGGTGTCAATTCATTCAGATGCAAACTGTTTAGATACATTTTGAAATACCAGTTACTAAAGAGCCTCGTGGCATTGTGAATCTCTCCGAATGACCCATGCAACATGCTGTTGTTTTTAATAGGTATATCTGTTCTACTCATTGTAATTCTATGTTCTCTGCTGTGTGGTGTCCAGGCTGAGCAATACAGACAGTGGCAGTCTGAGTGGTAACCTGGAGGAGATCCTCACCTTCCAGCAGGGTCTGGTTCTTGCTCTGGACGAGTGCACCAAGTAAGTGTACAGTGCATTCGGAAAGTATTCAGACATTTTGTTACGTTACAACCTTATTCTAAAATGGATTAAATCCTTTTTTCACCTCATCAATCTACACCCAATACCCCATAATGACAAAGCAAAAACTGGTTTTATACATTTTTTCAAATGTATAAAAAAAGGAAATATCACATTTACATAAGTATTCAGACCCTTTACTCAGTACTTTGCTGAAGCACCATTGGCAGCGATTACAGCCTTGAGTCTTCTTGGGCATGATGCTACAAGCTTGGCACGCCTGTATTTGGGGAGTTTCTTCCACTCTTCTCTGCAGATACTCTCAAGCTCTGTCAGGTTGGATGGGGAACTTCGTTGCTCAGCTATTTTCAGCTCTCTCCAGAGATGTTCGATCGGGTTCAAGTCCGGGCTCTGGCTGGGCCACTCAAGGACATTCAGAGACTTGTCCTGAAGCCACTCCTGCATTGTCTTGGCTGTGTGCTTAGGGTTGTTGTCCTGTTGGAAGGTGAACCCACGCCCCAGTCTGAGGTTATTTGCGCTCTGGAGCAGGTTTTCATCAAGGATCTCTCTGTACTTTGCTTCTTTCATCTTTGCCTCAATCCTGACTAGTCTCCCCGTCCCTGCCACTGAAAAACATCCCCACCGTATGATGCTTCCACCACCATGCTTCACTGTAGGGATGGTGCCAGGTTTCCTCCAGACTAGACGCTTGGCATTCAGGCCAAAGAATTCCATCTTATTTTCATGAGACCAGAGAATCTTGTTTCTCATGGTCTGTGAGTCTTTAGGTGCCTTTTGGCAAACTCCAAGTGGGCTGTCATTTGCCTTTTACTGAGGAGTGGCTTCCGTCTGGTCACTCTACCATAAAGGCCTGATTAGTGGAGTGCTACAGAGATGCTTGTCCTTCGGGAAGTTTCTCCCATCGCCACAGAGGAACTCTGGAGCTCTGTCAGAGTGACCATCCGGTTATTGGTCACCTCCCTGAACAAGGCCCTTCTCCCCCGATTGCTCAGTTTGGCCGGGGGGCCAGCTCTTACATTTAAGAATGATGGATGCCACTGTGTTCTTGAGGACCTTAAATGCTGCAGACATATTTTTGGTACCCTTCCCCAGATCTGCGCCTCTACACAATCCTGTCTCGGAGCTCTACAGACAAGTCTTTCAACTTCATGGCTTGGTTTTTGCTCTGACATGCACTGTCAACTGTGGGATCTTACATAGACAGGTGTGTGCCTTTCCAAATCATGTCCAATCAATTTTCCACAGGTGGGCCAATGAAGTTGTAGAAACATCTCAAGGATGATCAATGGAAACAGGATGCACCATAAAATATATATAGTATATATTGTAAATGTATATGGTATGTATAAGCTGGAAATATAGGCCTAAGTGTTGTTGTTTACTAGTTTGCTCCAATTGGGAGAGGAGTGGTAGGGTTGGAGGGTAATAAAGGAAATATGTGTGTGTGTGTGTGTGTACCTTTCAAAAGTTTGGGGTCACATAGAAATTCTCTCTCTATTCTGGTTAGAGCCAGTTTGCGCTGTTCTGTGAAGGGAGTAGTACACAGCGTTGTATGAGATCTGAAGTTCCTTGGAAATTTCTCGCATGGAATAGTCTTCATTTCTCAGAACAAGAATAGACTGACGAGTTTCAGAAGAAAGGTCTTTGTTTCTGGCCATTTTGAGCCTGTAATCGAACCCAATACTCAACTAGTCTAAAGAAGGCCCGTTTTATTGCTTTTTTAATCAGGACAACAGATTTCAGCTGTGCTAACATAATTGCAAATGGGTTTTCTAATGATAAATTGGCCTTTCTAAATTATAAACTTGGTTTAGCTAACACAACGTGCCATTGGAACACAGGAGTGATGGTTGCTGATCATGGGCCTCTGTACGTCTATGTAGATATTCCATAAAAAAATCTGTCGTTTCCAGCTGCAATAGTCATTTACAACATTAACAATGTCTACACTGTATTTCTGATCAATTAGATGTAATTTGAATGAACAAAAACAAGGGCATTTCTAAGTGACCCCAAACTTTTGAACAGTAGTGTGTTCCTGTTCCAGTTTAATACATTTGCAAAAAGTTTGAGAAACCTGTTTTCGCTTTGTCATTACGGGGTATTGTGTGTAGATTGCTGAGGATTTTTTATCCATTTTAGAATGAGGCTGTATGGTAACAAAATGTGGAAAAAGTCAAGGGGTCTGAATATTTTCAGAAGGAACTGTATGAGAGTGTAATGGGGACGCGGGGGGACACTGCTCGTTGAGGCAACTGAATTGGTCCAATCACATTACCCTAACCCAAGGTCTAATCTGTGTCACTACACTTTCTGCCTACTCCGCTGTTTCTATCAGATATTCTGGGGATAATTGTTTTTGTTGTGATGTACTCGTAACTGACAAAATAATGGAAACACTTGAGTAAATGAGGAATACAAAGTATATTGAAAGCAAGTGCTTCCACACAGGTGTGGTTCCTGAGTTAATTATGCAATTAGCATCCCATCATGCTTAGGGTCATGTCTAAAAATGCTGGGCAGGCCATTATTTTGGCTACAATGCCCCAATAGGATGACAATGCCCACATGGACAGGGCACGAGTGTTCACTGAATGGTTTGATGAGCATGAACACGACGTAAACCATATGCCATGGCAGTCTCAGTCACCAGATCTAAACCCAATTGAACAGTTATGGGAGATTCTGGAGTGGCGCATGAGACTGCATTTGATCACCACCATCAACAAAGAATGATATCGCATCCTTCCAATAGAGTTCCAGACACTATGCCAATAATCTATGCCATGGTGCATTGAAGCTGTTTTGGCGGCTCATGGTGGCCCAACGCCCTATTAAAACACTTGGTGGTGTTTCGTTTATTTTGGCAGTTACCTGAAGCTCTAGATGGGGTGGCCTCAGGTTACTATGCTCCCTCTATTGGACAATATGTAGAATGGAATCTGAAACTAAACATACAGGAACAACCCAACTGTTATCCTAGTAACTAACACACCCACTTCTTTCTGTGTGTGTTGCAGAGTTCCAGAGAGCCAGCAGCGATTGGCTGCCTGCTACCTCAACCTGATTGGTCAGATCAGGAGGCTGTACCGGTCATACTGTTCCAGTCACCCCTCGGCTGTCTGCGTACTCACTGACCACAGGTCAGTCCTTACTGGCATCTCAGTTCTGCATGACATGCATCTGCATTTGATTGGCATTTCACTGCAAATTAACATGTCCATCAGTTTAGTAATGCAAGTAAAATGGAATGTCTTTGTGGATAACCATAGGCTATAGAAGAGTAGTTGCAGTTTCTCTTTGACCCACTAGGTGTCATACTTTCTCTGGAAATGTAGAGGTGTAACAGAGCGGTGTCTCAAATCAAATTGTATTAGTCACATACGTCTAATACAACAGGGGTAGATGTCACCTTACAGTGAAATGCTTACTTACAAGCCCCTAACCAACAGTGCGGTTTCAAAAAGTATGGATAAGAATAAGAGATAAAAGTAATAAGTAATTAAAGAGCAGCAGTAAAAAATAAATCAAATAACAATATATACAGGGGTGTCCCGGTACAGAGTCAATGTGCGGGGGCACCAGTTAGTTGAGGTAGTATGTACATGTAGGTAGAGTTAATTAAGGTGACTATGCATAGATGACAACAGAGAGTGGCAGTGGTGTGGGGAGGGGGGGGGTGCAATGTGAATAGTCTGGGTAGCCATTTGCCTAGATGTTCAGGAGTCTTATGGCTTGGGGGTAGAAGCTGTTTAGAAGCCTCTTGGACCCAGACTTGGCACTCCGGGTGATAGGAGAGAGAACAGTCTATGACTAAGGTGGCTGGAGTCTTTGACAATTTTTATGACCTTCATCTGACACCGCCTGGTATAGAGGTCCTGGATGGCAGTGAGCTCGGCCCCAGTGATGTACTGGGCCGTTCGCACTACCCTCTGTAGTGCCTTGCGGTCGGAGGCTGAGCAGTTCCCATACCAAGCAGTGATGCAACCAGTCAGCATGCTCTCAACTGTGTCTTTCTTGTCCGTTCTGAGTGACCTTTTTTAGTTTATCCCCTCACTACAATCAGCCAGGCCCTGAGGCTCTGTGAACAGTTAATCACAGCGCTGTCCATCACACGCAATGTAGTTGTAACGAGCAAACAGAGCAATGAATGAAGTGGTTGTGTAATTATTATGTTAGTTACGCAGTTAATCATGTACACTATTGTGGAACTGGTGTTTTTTTTACCCCCTCGGTCTCTTTCTGCGCAATTGTTAATGTGAAAACATGCACTGCAGAGACAAGAGAACACTGTCATGACACACACAAATACACACAGGAAGCTGCACACAGGATATCTATAGTTGTGGTTATGTTCCAGGCAGGTGAGGCACTTTTGATTTCACACTGAACTAATTAGCATCTTTCATACTGTGGGATCCTTTTCAGCTTTTTTCTATCATTACCAAACACATTCAACAAATCTAGATTATTTTCCCCATGGTAGAATATTTTCTCTCTCTTTACAAGGTCACCCAGCAGTAAAACTCTGTGTGTGTGTGTGTGTGTCTGTTGTAGTGAGGAGCTGGGTACGTTCATGGAGAGCCAGGGGGCCAGTCCACCAGGCATCCTGACCCTGACCACCAGCCTGAGTAAACCCTTCATGAGGCTGGACAAGTATCCCATCCTGCTGCAGGAGCTGGAGAGACATATGGAGGTAGCCTAGTGGTTAGAGTGTTGGCTAGTAACCGAAAGGTCCGAGCTAACAAGGTACAAATCTGTCGTTCTGCCCCTGAACAGGCAGTTAACCCACTGTTCCTAGGCCGTCATTGAAAATAAGAATTTGTTCTTAACTGACTTGCCTGGTAAAATAAAGGTACAATAAAATAAAAAATAAACATTAGGCCTCATCTGGAGCCAACATAACTCTCTATAAGCCCATCTATGGATCCATATGCAACTGAGATTTAACTCACCTCCGGTGTTCCAGATGTCACTCCCCAATACCATGTATTGGTATCCCTCCCAAATGTCTTAATGTAGATTGATTTATATATTTTTAATTGGGTATTGTGTAAGATATAAATGATTTAAATGTTTATAATTTGTTGACTATCTTGCAGGAGGCCCACCCGGACTACAGTGACATCTTGAAGGTTACGGTGGCTTTTAAAAGCTTGGTGGTAGGTACAGAACCCCTGTGGTTCCTCATGCAATGTTTAGGTAGACATGGTCCATAGAGATTAGCCGTGTACACTGAGTACTGTATCAACTCACTAGTCTACAGTAGCATCATCTAGTCTATATTACCTAACACACTACCAAGAATCATAACTGTCTTTCTTGATGAAAGCACACTTAGCTATTTGAAACTACCGAAGGCTGTCCTTCTCAGAAGATTGGAGATGTTGCTTGTATAGGGCATATGTTTCCAAACTGAGATGGAGCATCACATAAAAGACACTCAAGATGATACGCCCATCTCGGTTGTTTTAATGAAAAGAAAAACACCATCTTGCTTCCTGTGTAATATGTCCTCAGTGAAAAACGTTTTCCTCTGGTGGGTTGTGGACTGAAATAGCAGCATGATACACCGTTTTCTGTTGGAGCAGTAGTTTGAGAGGAAGTTTCCACAGTGTGGCTGAGAGTTTGCGGGGAAGCGTTGACTCACACACACTGGAGTAGTCTCTTGACGTGTGAGGTGTGTATTTGAGCATATTTTGGGTCCACCAGCCCTATTTACGTGAACCTGGTTGGTGTTGATTTGTCATTTTGTCTTTGAGAGATGGGGAATCCCCCTTCTGGTCCCGGTAAACTGTTCTCTGTAACTCACCTTTTGCACGATGCACAGTTCCTTTATACCTGTTGCAGCATTGCCATATCCTGGACATTTTACATTATAGTGTGGAAATGCTTACTAAACCAGGCTTAAAACAGCTTCTATCTTATGGTTAATCTATCCAATTTCTCATATGAACTATACAGTAATGGACACCTCTCCTTTCAGGCCCAGTGTCAGGACCTGCGGAAACGTAAGAACCTGGAACTACAGATCCTGTCGGAGCCAGTGAGAGGCTGGGAGGGAGACAGCATGAAGTCTCTGGGTCACGTGGCCTACATGTCCCTGGTCCACATGCAGAACGGGACCAATGAGGTGAGTGCAACGGATACAGTTGTCCCCCAATATGAAGTGTTAGGATCTGGGGAAGGTGAGCCTATCCTAGATCTGTGTGTAAGGGCAACTACCCAGAGAGAGTGCTACAGACCACCTCCGAGAAGGTCAAAGTTCAAAATAACAATGTTTTGAGCAGTATGAACGGTGGTTAGGCGAATAACGAGAAAAGGGAGGTAGACCAGTTACATTCTCTGCCAGGAAATACCATTTCCAAACAGCTGCCTGTTTGTTCCCTCACAAGTTTAGAGTTGATACAAGGACCTGTTTCCCCCGAATTGTATTATTTCAGCTCCTGTGAATAGCATTTCCAAATGACTGAACGTGCCATTGCCACATTATTTGGCACAGATAAGATTGTTTCCGTCGAACACATTCTGGAGATCAAATTGTATTAGTCACATGCGCCGAATACAACCGGTTAGTTGAGGTAGTATGTACATGTAGGTATAGTTAATTAAAGTGACTATGCATAGATGACAACTGAGAGTGGCAGTGATGTGGAGGGGGGGGGGGGGGACTTTGCGCTCCGGTACCGCTTGCCGTGCAGTAGCAGAGAACAGTCTATGACTGAGGTGGCTGGAGTCTGACAATTTTTAGGGCCTTTCTTTGAGCACCGCCTGGTATAGAGGTCCTGGATGGCAGGAAGATTGGCCCCAGTGATGTACTGGGCCGTTCGCACTGCCCTCTGTAGTCCTATAGATGAGTCATATATGCTGATTGCCACCCCCTCTCATACGTTATGCCTATGTTAATTTCATTATGAATCAGAAACCCCAGACTGGCCATATATAGAGTGGAAAGCCAGTCCCCCTCCACGTAGTGTGGTTTCTGTGTAGGGGTCGACTATGAGGATCTGAAAGCTGAGAGGAATAAATATCTGGCTGTGTTTTGGTCTGATTGAAGCACCACCTGACGCCAATCTAACATCTTTCAAACCTATTCCCTGTTTTCTTTACTTCTTAACTCAGCTGAAATATTGTGATTTGGGATTCACATTCGATGTCAAATCAAAAGTATTCGTTATCTACATAAAGGTGCACCGAAATGCTTATGGGCTATCGCCCTCACCTGTGTCCGTGGGTGTCGTTGTGTGATTGACTCTGTGGCGCTGCTTGTGTGTTCCCCATAGGAGAAGGAGGAGCGCTACCTCATGATGTTTCCCGGTGTGCTGGTCCTGCTGTCTGCTAGTCCGCGCATGAGCGGCTTCATATACCAGGTAAACTAATGCGTCCCAAGTATTGCACTCAATCTGGGGAAGTGTGTCAACCTTCTGCCCCCCTCTTCTCTCTCTGTCCCCCCCCCCCCCAGGGAAGGCTGCCACTGACAGGCTCCACAGTCTCCAGGCAGACGGAGGACACGGAGAATGGCCACTACACCTTTGAGATCACAGGTACCGTAGGTTAGCGAGGGAGCCTTGAGTCATTTAGCAGACGCTCTTATCCAGAGCGACTGTAATGGGTGCATACATTTTCATACGCTTTGGTGTGGTCTGCAGTTCCATCAAGTAGTTTAGTTCTAGTGAGTTTGCAATCAGTGCCAAGGATTGGGTTTCCTGTGAAAGGCCTATATCTTAACACACTGGTCCATTACGCTCTACACGTCAGTGGGTCGAAGGTCAGTAATGCAGTTGCGCCTCATTTTTTGCGAATGAATGGAGGATTTCTTACTTAACATCCCTCTGATAGAGCAGCTTCCTATTATATTATGTCATTCTCATTCCAATCCCTTCTGTACAAACGGTGTAAAAACCTTGATTCGTCTCGGTTTTAATGATGCAGTTACTCATAACGTTCACTGAGGGAAAGGGAAACGATGCTACATCAATGAGTTACGTGAAATTATCAGTCATAGCGTTAATGCAATGCTTTCATTAACATGCCAGGGCTGCAGGGAGAACCACTCCTCCTAGTTGTCTTGTTTACTTGCCGCAGGACACAGGATTGGCTAACAGTTTATTTTTAAAAACCATGACACCATAATCCAGTTTTTCATCCAGTCGCGACTCGCCAGCTGTCATGGTGGACGGTTATGATTCATGCCAGGTACCCTATATGTGGGCGTTATGAAACGCCTTGCAAACAGTTTTACCCACCCCTAACTCTAGGTAACCCAGCCTGAAACTTCCCTGCAAAGTGCAACCCACTGAAGTGTGTGTGTGTGTGTTGCAGGAAGCACAATGGATCGCATCACAGTGTTCTGCAGTAACCCCCAGGAGCTGCAGGAGTGGCTGGACCATCTCCATGCCTACAGTGAAGGAGCCAGCCCCGTGGGCACCTTTATCAAGGTAAAGACATGGGCACACTGTCCATGATTTCTTTCTGAAAAGATGCAGAAAGTGGCGTTGCGTAGAGAATGTTCGTTAAACAAGATGGCTGTGCTGTATTTCCCTCTAGACTTAGTATCATAGTATGAGAACATCTACACCACTTCATGTATCCAGAACTCGCATTGCGCTGAACCATTTCAACATCCACTGTACTTCACACATGGCTGGCACTTGCATTCAACTTGCATTGAACCTCACACATCCATCATCTCTCTGACTGAAAGCCGGTCAGTATGGTGGGCACCCCCACTCACCTGCCCAGCTTCAGCACCCCCAGCCAGGCCAACCGGGGACCCCTGGAGCCCCCCAAGACCACCAAGCCCTGGTCTCTGAGCTGCCTGCGCCCCGCCCCACCCCTCAAGCCCTCCGCTGCACTGGGCTACAAGGAGGTAGGCCAACCCAGACCTACAGAATATCCATCTATCTCTTTGTTCTTCAGTCTTGATACCTGAGAGCTGCAGTGTGAGCAGGGTTTTGTTCCAGTTTTGTTCTAACCCTCTAGAGTCTGGAACTATTCAGGTTCTTGATGAATAGCTGATTACTTGAATCAGGATATAGTGCTGGGTTAGGACAAAAGCCTGCACACACTAAGTTTATTCGGAGCCTGGGGTAAAGAGCACTGCTTAAAGTCTTTTACAGTAACATGAGTTTAACGGGTCCATGGAAAAACCCTGTCAGATATAGCTGTTTGTGTGGGCAGAGCTCTTACCAGATGAGTAGGCAAACGGGGGTCCCAGATTCTATATAAAACAGTGTATATACAAGGTGAGGGGGTTGTGTTGGTAATAAGTAACTACATTAATTCCAGTACACACTTGTCTTTTGAATGGCGCTTGTCTGGCTGTCAGGTTGACCTGGTGGTGGGCTGCACCAGCTGCTACTCCACAGGGTCGGGAAGTGGTCAGTGTGCGGTGAGGTCGAGCTCGGTCACTGACCGTTTATTTTGCCAGAATAATCCTCTTAAAAATGGTTATCGTTTTGCAGATTCCTGAGATCCATGAAAACGTTGACAAAAAGACGTTACGTACAATGACGTAGGTTGAAAATAGGTCATTTGTGGTGAGATTTCACGATATTCTAAAGCTAGAGTGCAGCATTATCCACTATGCTCTATGCCCTCAGGGTTAAAGCAGCTATTAGCTGCATCTCCCCTTCCCCTCTCTTTTTCTCTGTGGAATCATCACTCCGTTTTCTTCATACTGCAGGATGAGGGGGGGGGGAGGTACTGACATTTTCACCGTTCACCCTCTTCTAATTTCTCCCACTTTTTTTTTCTTCTCATGCATCTCTCTTTATCTCTCTATATCTCTACCTCTCTCTGTCTCTCTCTCTCCATACTGGCTGCTGTAGAGGATGTCTTCTATCTTGAAGGTGAGGCTAGATCTATCGCTCTCCCTCTGTGTGGATGTGTGCGTCCATGTGCTGAAGTGGCATGTCATTGCTCTGTTTGCCTCTTCCTCTGCAGTAAGCTGTTGGTTTCCTGTGTTCTCTGCTGCCTTGTCTGTCTTTTATCCCCGTACTCACCAAGAGCCTCTGGCAGACGTTCTGTTTTCTAGGTAACACAAAGCTATTTCTAGGTAACGGATACAAGTAGAATTTGATGCAGAAACACTCCCCCCCCCCCCCCCCCACACACACACACACACACACACACACTTTTTATAAAGAATCAATCGTCCCGCTTTTTAATAGGTCTGTTAGGGAGCTTTATTGAGATGGACACATTGTGCATAAATGTGTGTTTGTGCTTTATTTTCAACGAAGCTGCCTCTTGTTGCACCTTGGCCAGCATATGATCAAATAAGAAAGAATGGCAGTTTATAGGTTAGAAAATGGGAGGGGTTACATAAGAGGGTTTTACAATGGTTCATTAATGGTAAAGGTGATTCATTATTGCAGACGTGATGACATAGGCCACACAGTTAGAACCAAGTGTGTGACATGGCTGTGCTAAAAACTAAATGTGTTCATTAATGACTCGGAGGCGACAATTCTTGTTTCTAAAAGTAAACTGTTAAAAATAATACCAGGGTTGTGTTCATTAGGCACCAAACGGAAGAAACCTGACTGAAACGAGGAGTGGCTACTTAAATTGTAATTTAATTTTCCTGTTGCGTGCCCTAATGAACATGACCCAGGTTTCTTTGGTTACTGCTGTCCCATGCTTGTGGAACTTCTAAGACTTTGTCACCGTGTATGTTTTCGTCTATGGAGGCAATGTGTGTGTGTGTGTGTGTGTGTGTGTGTGTGTGTGTGTGTGTGTGTGTGTGTGTGTGTGTTACTGTAGGCTTGCATTTACTGTGATGTTTTTCCCCATGGCTTGAAGGTGTGTGTCACTGTGTTGGCTATGACTCTGTGTACCATAGCCTCCTAACAGTTCTCTGTCACTCCTACAGGACTCCAGTAAGAGCTCTGGGCCCATTAAGAATTTCTTCCCAAAACGCAGAGCAGAAAGGAAACATTCTGACGAGGAGTTCCTCTTACGGAAAAGTAGGTTTGATCATTCCACGCTAGGAAATGAAACCATAAATGTGTTGCCACCAAGGAAAGCACCGATTCACACTCTGCGTGGCAAAATACAGTCTCTGCCTAACCAATGAACTAATTTCTCTCACTGTGAATCGACACTCCAGTGTAATTCACTGCACGCAACTCAAAACGCATGTCTCACGTGATATAGTACCTCATCGCTAGTTGAGACATCCAGCTCCTAGTAACTGTCCAGTAAAATCTTACTTTTAAAAGTTCACAGTCCGTTAACTCATACCTAAATAATGTTGTTGACTCATCCTATACTCATATTTGTGGCCAAAGTGTAAATAAAATAAAAACACTTAGGAAAGAAATTCAACTCAAACAGACTGTTTAAAAATGCTTGCTGTTTCCTCATTAAATGTGATGTCAAGTTGGCTGAGCTGGCCAATCAGCTTTTTACTTGCCATTTAATATTTTTAATGATGGTATACACCCACACTGTTCTGTTGTAGCCCTTACCATTCAAACACAGAACAGCTGCTTTTAAACAAACTTAATTACCATTTATTGGAAGGGAAACTATTTCACTCAATGTAATTAATTATAGAAATCATAGAAATCTGGAAAAACTAGACAGTTAATTTAAAGTAACTGGAACAATGAGAGGGAAACTGACCATCTGTAGCAGACACACAGACAGTTACCATAGAAATGAAGTAGCTAAATCAGTTGTTCCTGTCTGTCTGTCTGTCTGTCTCTGTCTGTCAGGTCTGTGTCAGTTGAATGTTGGAATTTAAAGTCAGTCTTTGTGGGGTTCAGAAGGCTCCTGACTCACAGTTTCCCTTGTGTGCCTTTGATTGACAGGTACAGCTGCTCTGGAGGAGGATGCCCAGATTCTGAAAGTGATCGAGGCCTACTGCACAGGGGCCAGCCAGCATCAGGCCTGCCAGCATCAGGCCAGCACAGGTGAGCTGGAGAGTGTCTGTCTGCAGGCACGCGCACTTGTATGCATCTGTGTGTGAGGGATTATTTTCAACCTGTCATAAATGTAAGTGTGTGTGTGTGTTATAAACACACTGGCCACCTCTCATAAGGACTGGCCACCCCTTATAGCCTGGTTCCGCTCTAGGTTTCTTCCTAGGTTTTGGTCTTTCTAGGGAGTTTTTCCCAGCCACCGTGCTTCTACACCTGCATTGCTTGCTGTTTGGGGTTTTAGGCTGGGTTTCTGTACAGCACAGAAATACATTTGATTTGATTTATACAGACAAATCATTTATTTCAACAGGTGTGTCACACCTTTAATGGCCCATAGATAGGCATGGTAACGACTCAGACTTACATGTGTGTTATTGTGTCTTTCTGCAGCGGTGAGGAAAGTGTGTGTCCCTCAGGTCCTGCTGCCGGAGGAAGAGAAGATCATGGTGGAGGAGATGAAGAACAACGGTCAG
Source organism: Oncorhynchus kisutch (assembly GCF_002021735.2). Taxonomy (NCBI): domain Eukaryota; kingdom Metazoa; phylum Chordata; class Actinopteri; order Salmoniformes; family Salmonidae; genus Oncorhynchus; species Oncorhynchus kisutch. The sequence continues at coordinate 29,831,659 of NC_034188.2, read as the reverse complement.
ACAAGCATAGAGGAAAAGTAAGATGGCCATCACTCAGGAGAATAGACGTTTATTAAACCATTACAACACTGTGCGTTAGGGCGGGGCGGTATACTGTCAGAATGGAGAAAGACTCATTTGAAATCACTTATTTGTTGCCCCCTAAAATCAGGAAATACTAAATACTAATAAGTATATTTTAAAACTTTTTTATTATTAAAAACATAAAATACCGTCAAAAATGTGAAAAATATGATATTTTGGCCAGATTGCCCAAAAGGCACTTGCACATCTGAGCTGTTTTTGTTGCAGATGCATGGTAATAGTTGAATAAAATAAGAAACCCGCACACCGCTCTTGATAGTGTCACTGCTCTTGATAGTGTCACCGCTCTTTAATAAGCTTAAGTATCGGACACACTGCCTTAGCACCATTATGTAGACATAGCTCCACCCACATCCATTCCACGCATCGAATGGGGTTGGAGTCAAGAGAACCAATAAGTGCTACCAAATATAACAATGTGCATTTCATAAATATTTGAAATAGTGTGTACGTTAAACGTATTAAACACAATGAGGACATCGAGCTACCAAGCAAGTTTTCATAAATCATCAGGTACAGCGCAAGAAAAACGTCAGAGTAAACTGAAATGGGGGCATAATTCATGTTCACATTCTACAACATAACATACATAGGCATTTCATCATTAAGACCTCTAGGAAATAATGTATGGAGGGTGAAAATCCCAAAACATTCTCTTTTACTCAGAGTATTATGTATATCACATGGCCATATCGCCCAGCCCTACTGTGTATGTACATGGGTCTGCAGTTAGTGTTGTTTAGGTGGTCGTTTCAACACATCTAATACGATGCTTTTTCAAATCTGTGGTATTTATTCATCCAGTTAAAATTAAGAAATGTATTTCTTTACATAATAACGTTAAGGTATTAGCAAGTGGTAGTTTTGCCTTGAACATTGAGAAGCAAGAAATTGCCTCGTCAATATTTGTGAAATTATGTTTGACTGCCTGGAGCACTCAAATTTCCAAAGCCTTTGTCAAAGAACATAATGTGACATTAAGATATGCTGCTGTCCCACTTTCTGATAACCTTTTGTTTCTGCACTGGCAGGAGTCTGGTTGATGCAGTATATGCTTTAAAGGATGAGGTCCTTGAATTAAAGAAGGTAAAACAAGAATTGTTCATCTAATGGTCACTCTGAGAAAGGTAAAGGCTGACACGCCATTTTTGCTAAGTCGTGTTGGTGTAGTGGGTAATTGTGGTTTGTGTGGGTTCATACTTGTCGGTGTGTTCTCACATCTGTGCTGTGTAATATTTAACTTGTATGGGTCTTGTCAGGAGAACAAGTGGATGAAGCAATGTATGGAGGAAGAGCAGAAGTCTCGTAAGGAGCTGGAGAGAGTGGTCAGGAAGCTGGCCAAGCAGAAGAACGACTGTGCTTGGGAGGATGGAGGACACTGAACAACTCCCCATACCTACCCAACTACCTACCTACCTAGCCTGTGTGTGTGTGTGTGTGCGACTGTGTGTGACTGCCTTCAATCCCTACAACACAGAAGGGTTGGATTCATGCATCTGGACAATGGTTAGAGCAACTCTCTGGTCTGATGCTTGGGTGGGGATAACCAGAAGCAAATATTCTGATTGGTTACCTCCCGTCTACTGGCACTGGTCAACTCTGATGGAGCCATTTTGGACAAAGGAGAAATAACTGCTGCTCTATTGTCACCAGCTGCATCGCCACTGTGGACTATTGGGTCTACATTTTCAATAGAACATCTAATGGGAACGAGAAGCCATCTTTCGGTTCAATGGGGTGTTCTCTTGCATGTACTTGTTTCTGCAGGAGAGCGACTCCCTCTGCCATAACTAGGGCTCATCTGGCCCACTCTACGTCTGTTACAGCACTGTTTCTTTATGTTGGTGTTGAGGACACCCCTTGCAGCCTTGTCGGGAAAGAGTGAGGCTTGCATCGAGCTTTATTGAACATCATTGGCATTTTGAGATTGCACGTTCTAGACGTGAGACTCTGGTCTCCAAGCTGTTTCATAGTCCTCAGAGCTTTAGCTTTTCATTTCAGATGGGTGAGACCTATCCATGGACTATCAAACAGTCCTCTAGCTCATGGTAAGTGGATTTCAATACCGCTCATATCCAAGCTGGTATTAACATTAATGAATAATGTCCTTGACTGTGTTTCTTACAATCTGCGCGGATGTACAGTATTTTTAAGATATTGTCACACATTAGATGAGACTATCAATATATAGGCCAAAGCTTTCAGGGATATAGATATATAACAAATAGAACACCCGTATATGGTGTATTGCGTATAAAATAGACATGTAAAGATGACAACGGTGTGGCCTATACTTTCTTACCGAAACGATATAACAATTAAATACATAGCTTTGCTTTATTCGGGAGTTAAAGAATATATATTGCTTATTTATTTTCCATGAAAACATTTCATTATGTAGGTAGAGATGTGTCTATTGTATGTAGGTTATATGGTACTGGGAACCCACTTGGGGCGGTCTCTGGGTTTCTGCCTTAAACCAACCCGCACCGCAGAAACCACCTCTACAGAATGATCACCTAAGGAAAAAATGTTTTTAAGCGATCTTTATTTATTTGGCATTGTCCATTGGGGAAGACAAAACACAACCCATTTAGATTTTAAGAATTTGGTACCACAGGAACAATGTTATTTGTACTTCGTAAACTGTGTCCCACAATGTGAGTTAGGGTTACATTCCAAGGAAGTCTCATTGCATCAGTGTCCTCCGCCTGTTTTCACAGAGCGTCTGAGCTGGACTGCTGTTCTAGGATCAGGACCCTCCGGTCCATTTTTATCTGAACTAATTATGGTCTAAAAGGGAACAAATATGATCCTTTTCTTGGACGGTTTGTACATTTCGTCCCTGGTCTGTCGTTCTTATGCTTCTTTCTGGTGAGTTAATGCAGATGGAGATATGTCCCCACTTTGATTGTGTTGATGGAGAGTGTAAAGTATGAGTTGTGGGCTCAAGGGCCTCCTGATCACAGTGGATTAAGTTATGAGGTACAGAGGAAGTGGCAGGGATTTATATGCACAGGTTTTCTGTCATGTTTCACATTTCAATGGGACTGATGGCACTGTTTAGATGGGGACAGGTAAGGGTCGTGTGACGATTCAATGTGGAACCGGGCTTTGATGACTTATGTCAAGGCCTTCGGGGAAAGATTATTCAGTTGAATCACAGCACTTCCTCCCAGGATGACATGCAGTGCGTGCACTGTAGAACCCGATGTCAACCTCATACTGCAGAGTGACCATAGGAACTTCATGAGAATGCAATGTGACCACTTCAGTAGGACTGTTTTCACTTGAGTGTCACTCTGAGACAGTCAGTTGGGCAGTAGACCAGATTGTATAAAGAGACATATCTCTGTTAATGTACAGTGATGATGACTCATTCACCCACTTAACCAAAATGGGCCTATTGCCTTGTCCCTGTTTCCTGGCCACTGTGTTCTCTGTAGTCCTGCTGTATAGCAGCATACTCTTACAAGCTGTTGTGTTCAGGTCCCACGGTCTGTCAGGTCAACTCCACATGTTTTGTCACCTGTACAAATGTCCTTCAGTATCATTTGTTTATGTTTTATTGCTGAGATTATTTTTAACATCAATATTTTTACCAATGCATTTTATTTTATTCATAAAGTGTCTTAAACTTTTCAATGTCTGATAGCCTAAGCGAGCACTTAGACTGTTCCATCCTGCTCATGACGACTTGTGTCGGCAGACCACTCCACGTGTATCATTTGAAAAAGTGGTTTGATGCCAAATTCTAACTCTATTGTAAGGCATTTTGTTTCTTCTAGTTGCGGCACACTTTCATGTTTTCAGTATGGTCATTCTTTTAATAAAAATCAAACTTGATCTGCTGTTATTCATCCGTTTTTCATTCAAGCTGGAAAAGTCCATTGGTAAACTGCGTTTCACCCTGTTTTCCACTTCCGGGTGATTGCACAGGTACATAGAACACGCTACAGTGACTAGCGTATGTTGAGAGAGACCCATGACAGGATGGAATGACTGAGTAAAGATGACATCCTGTGAAAGCCACTTCTCCTCTCTTCATCTCCTGACAGCTGCACCTCTGCTCTGTAGACTTGTTCTTTCCATGCTGCTCAACGACTCCCTCTAACCATGCAGTGGATTGGTCTATATGACGGCAGGGCTGTGTGGAGTTTGTTGCCATACGTTCATACTGTTTAATCATAATCATATTCCATATTCCATGATTAGTCATGGAATATATCCCTGAAATCCCAATCGAAACCTGGAAGCCAGTTTCACTGCTCTTTTTAATTCTTCCCCTCGAAATCAGGACTGATTTAGACCTGGGACAAGATGGCGTAATTAATTATCAGGTAGAACAGAAAGACAGCACTACTCCGGACCTCGTGGGGCAGCGTTTCCCAAACAGGGTCCTGGGGTCCCCAAGGGGAGCACGTTTTGGTGAGCACTACACATCTGATTTAAAATAATCAACTCATCATCAAGCTTTAATTCTTTGTTTAATTAATCGTCTGTGTAATGCTACAGACAAAAAGAAAATGTTCACCCCTTTGGGTGCCAAGGACCGAGTTTGGGAAGCGGTGTCATAGGGTAAGATTTGAATACCCCTGGAGTAGATGTTACTACAGTATACAAAATGGCCCACAGTCTGTGCCCTGTGTGAAGACCTCATATTGCTGTCACAGCATCCTCATGAAACGCACAGATTTTCATTAGACCTGTCTGGTTTTGCTGCACAGATCTTTTTGCTCTGGTGCTAATTCTAGAGGTTACTGCAGCGTTTGTTGTGAAGGGATGCAACGTTGCTGCAGAAGGTTTGTGTGAGACACTTTTATTTTTTTTCCAACTTGGTTTCATAAGTTGCGTTGGGGACCATAAGCGCATAAAGTACATGACATTTGTTTGTGGTGATGAGTCAAACGACAAACCATTTTAGTTTGATAATTATGCTTAGCAACCCACGAAATTGCGGGGGGGGGGGGGGCTTGTGGAAATAAAGGTTTCACGGGTTGCGTCAGTTCCAAGCACTGAGACGATACTGTATGCGATAAACCAATTGGAAACCTACCATAGAGATATGGTTATTTTCATTTAAATAATCAAGCACATTTTTTATTAAAATATAATAATTTATTAACTATACAGACACCATCCGTCACAATAAATACACAGTCATTGCCATATTCTTAGAAATTAATATTCATATCTAACATTGTGGGGGCAGGGAGAGCAGGTTATCCAATCAACAGCAATAAGTTCCAGGGATTCCTTTCACCGAGGCCTTTTTAGAAAGATGTTCAAATTGGTGTAGTCCATGAGCAGATCTGTTATCAGTCCTGTACCAAATCCAACAGCACGCAGGGCCTTGATTCCACCCATCACTCCAATACAGTAATAATCCAAAGTAATACAGTCCATCCTCTCCATACTGTAGGTAATGTCTAGCCTACAGTTTAAATAATCCAAAGGTGGTCGTCCCCTCCTCATAGTTGACCAGGCTAGGGTCCGTCACCCACACAGAGATCTGGTCTTCAGGCTCCAGACTGAACACTCCTCCCTGGAAGGCTGTACACACGTCTGTCCGGTTCTGGTCCCCCAGGCTGCAGTAGGCTGTCATCAGGTTCTTCTCCTTTCCTGTCTCCCCCTTCCTCAGCTTCACCCGGCTCGCCAGAGGGGTTTTGGGGTGCCATTTGGAGAAGGCCACCTGGGAGTAAATGTCGTAGTCTCCAGGCTGCAGAACCTTCAACCAGCTGGACTTGAAGTACTGGACGTTCCTCAGCACTGAGTGGCCTATGTTCCACTCCAGATACTTCGCTGTTCAACCAAACAATTGATATTTTAAGTATTTGCATTTATTATGGATCCCCATTAGCTTCTGCCAAAGCAGCAGCAGCTACTCTTCCCGGTGTCCAGCAACACTAAGGAAATGTACCTATAGTTCAAACGTTACACGTCACAACACATTATTACACACTACTACAACATATCTACAGTACAAAATCGATGTGTGTGTCTTCGCTGTCGGCGCTGTTCCATAAGGTGTAGTTTTTTTGTTTGAATCAGATTTTACTGCTTACATTAGTTAAGAGTTCCATGTAGTCATGGCTCTATGTAGTACCTCATACTGACACTCTTTTCTTGAATTGAGGCTACAATTTCATAGGAAAAAGACAAACCAAGATTGTTTGTGATAAGTAACTCTTACATGAAGGGAGTGCACCAACGACAGGTTGCTTGACTATCATGCGTGCCATGGCTCCATACGAGGGCACACCCCCAGTGCGTTTGACAGCTGAAACGGAGAACAGACAGTCAGTCAGTCTTCACCCTCTCAGAATAGGAGGTCCTCTGCTGACAGAGTGGCAAGTAAAGCAGATGAAGTAAAGAAACACAAAGAGCTCGGTGACACATGTTGTTTTGGCTCTTTACTCCAGCACTTTGGATTTGAAGAGATACATTCACTATGAGGTTGAAGTGCAGACGGTCAGCTTTAATTTGAGGTTATGTTCATACATATCGGGTGAACTGTTGAGAAATGAATGAATTCAGTACAATTCAGTACATCAAGTTTGTGACACATTCCAATTCTCCCCATTACAATGGCAGTGGAGGTTAGCTTTGTTTTTTTTTGTTTTGGGGGGGGGGGCATGATAATTATGTGTCTAACTTTCTCCCTCATCATTATCCACAATTAATTCAGGATTATCTGTAATCATGGTAGCATCCACATTAATGCAGAAGTGTTTTAGAAACATATTCTATTCTTATTTACAATAAAAGTAACACAATACATTATTTACCAGGAATTTTGATTGGGCACAGCGTAATCTGAAACACAACCAAAACAAACAGCAAATGTGTAGTCACAAGCTTGATGTGGTCATTGTGTGCTATGAATATGGGACCAAATACTTAAAGAGAATTAACATGAGAGAATTTGTCCCAATAGCCTTGGTCCCCTAAAATGGGCGGACTATGTACAAAAGGTCTGTCATCTCTAAACGGTTCACCCGATATGGATGAAAATACCCTCAAATAAAGATGACAGTCTGTACTCCAAAGTGCTGGAGTACAGAGCCAAAACAACAACAAATGTGTCACTGTCCCAATACTTTTGGAGCTCACTGATGTAATGAAATATTTTAACATACCTTTTCCTTCAACTTGTGAGACCTTGATAGGAGAGAGAGCATAGCATTGCTTAATTATCTGTTAATACTGCATATTTCGTCTTCTCCAAATGTACTCCTAAAACCTCTGATATCTTCATTTGAGTCTCAGAAACCATAGCCTACCTTTTCCATTATGTTTTTGTATTTCTCCACAAGCTTCTCACAGTCCAGCACTGACTGGCTGTCTTTCTCACACTCCCCAAGTCTCCTCAGGACAATCATGTCATCCAGGTACTTGTGTTCAAAGTCCTCGTCATACTGAGCCCAAACAAAGCAGGAATTAATGTTAACTCTATATTTAATATCAGCACTGATTGAGGACCACACGTGTCTTTCAAGTTCACATCAGGACAAGCGCATGAAGCATGTTAGGACTAAGCAGTTGTTTTGTATGTGCTGTTGCTAAATGCTTCTGTTGAATGTTTATTCTGATCATGGAAAATGTTCTCATGAACCCATTTTAATTGTTTTATAACGGAGGTTGTTTCCTGTGCTTGAAGAATTAGTAGGCCTAGGTTGAAACTGAAATACTTTAGATGTTGAAAAGACGCCCTTACTCTGTAAACTACATTGCTCTTTGAAAATACACTATACTATGTCACGTATAGCCGAAGGCAGTCTAATTCAAACAATATCTCGCTCTCTAGTAGCGTTCAGGATAGATTTCAGCTATAAAATAATGAAACGGGTCACACTTTATTTGGATAATCCGGATAGTTCGTCTGTAGATGCTCTACAGGTGGTCATATTTTCAACAAACTATCTGTTGATGAGCAACTGCTGGCCTTCGGTTAGGTTTAGAATAAAGGTTAGTATAAGGACTAGTGTTCGTAGACAGTTAGTTGAAATGCTACTGAGAGTCTGTTGAGCATTCACAGATGGACTTATCCAATTAAAGTGTTACCAGAAATAGACTTGTATCCATGATCTATGATAGTTTTGAACGTGGCACTAAGAAACTAATAAATGTATAACCGTATCTAGAAAGGTGAGTTCTTACCTTGTTTTCCTTGTTGTACAGGTAGGTGAATCCCCCCAGTAGTAGCAGCATTTGGAGCACTATCATACCAATGAGGAACCCGAGGAGAGGTTTGTTGTGGCCCGCTCCTGTTGCTGACTTGACAGAGCCTAGCCGGGGGGGGATCGGTGGTGGAGGCAGGTTGGTCTGGTACATGTTGATCATGATGGTGCAGAGAGATTTACTCTGGGGAGGTCTGGCTGCCTACACACACCATTCACTTCTGAATAGCTACTGTCAGTCGACTGTCACTAGCAAGTGTGTTCCTCTGAGGCTACTTCCCGGAAGCTGTCAACTTTTAGGTGTGTGCCTCTGAGTGCGTGTCTATGTGTGTGTACATTGTGTCTGAGATTGATTTGAATGCATCAACCTCTCTAAACAATCCCATTTTTACCTGTTGGCTTCTCCAGTCCACGTTTACCCAGGGACTGATTCCAAAAAGTTCCTTTCTTGAAGTGATTGGTGTGATATGATAGAGCACAGTAGAAATGCTAATGGAAATCACCTAAAGAATAGTTTGAATGTTGCACAATTAATGCATTTGCTGACCAAGGCTTTGTGGCTGAAATTTGTCCATCTGACAGAAAAAGATTCAACCAGAGTTACAGCACCTAGAGGTGCATCTATATATTTCTGTTTAGAGCATTCTGTTGGGCATGTTAGATTTTTCAATTTAATCAAACGTTTTCATAGGTTTACAGTTGAAAGGACGTCGCCAAATATATATATTTTTACAGTTTCAGATCCTATCAAGGCCCTGATTGGTGAACCACTGATTCATTCACAGATCTTTGCCCGTTGTCAAGGTTAGAGACATCCACACAAACAGTGCTTTTAATAAACACTGCTCAAAAAATAAAGGGAACACTAAAATAACACATCCTAGATCTGAATTAATGAAATATTCTTATTAAATAGTTTTTTCTTTACATAGTTGAATGTGCTGACAACAAAATCACACAAAAATGATCAATGGAAATCAAATTTATCAACCCATGGATGTCTGGATTTGGAGTCACACTCAAAATGAAAGTGGAAAACCACACTACAGGCTGATCCAACTTTGATGTAATGTCCTTAAAACAAGTCAAAATGAGGCTCCGTAGTGTCTGTGGCCTCCACGTGCCTGTATGACCTCCCTACAACGCCTGCTCCTGATGAGGTGGCGGATGGTCTCCTGAGGGATCTCCTCCCAGACCTGGACTAAAGCATCCGCCAACTCCTGGACAGTCTGTGGTGCAACGTGGCGTTGGTGGATGGAGCGAGACATGATGTCCCAGATGTGCTCAATTGGATTCAGGTCTGGAGAACGGGCGGGCCAGTCCATAGCATCAATGCTTTCCTCTTGCAGGAACTGCTGACACACTCCAGCCACATGAGGTCTAGCATTGTCTTGCATTAGGAGGAACCCAGGGCCAACCGCACCAGCATATGGTCTCACAAGGGGTCTGAGGATCTCATCTCGGTACCTAATGGCAGTCAGGCTACCTCTGGCGAGCACATGGAGGGCTGTGCGGCCCCCCAAAGAAATGCCACCCCACAACATGACTGACCCATCGCCAAACCGGTCATGCTGGAGGATGTGGCAGGCAGCAGAATGTTCTCCACGGCGTCTCCAGACTGTCACGTCTGTTACATGTGCTCAGTGTGAACCTGCTTTCATCTGTGAAGAGCACAGGGCGCCAGTGGCGGATTTGCCAATCTTGGTGTTCTCTGGCAAATGCCAAACATCCTGCACAGTGTTGAGCTGTAAGCACAACCCCCACCTGTGGACATCGGGCCTTCATACCACCCTCATGGAGTCTGTTTCTGACCGTTTGAGCAGACACATGCACATTTGTGGCCTGCTGGAGGTCATTTTGTAGGGCTCTGGCAGTGCTCCTCCTGCTCCTCCTTGCACAAAGGCAGAGGTAGCGGTCCTGCTGCTGGGTTGTTGCCCTCCTACGGCCTCCTCCACATCTCCTGATGTACTGGCCTGTCTCCTGGTAGCGCCTCCATGCTCTGGACACTACGCTGACAGACACAGCAAACCTTCTTGCCACAGCTCGCATTGATGTGCCATCCTGGATGAGCTGCACTACCTGAGCCACTTGTGTGGGTTGTAGACTCCGTCTCATGCTACCACTAGAGTGAAAGCACCGCCAGCATTCAAAAGTGACCAAAACATCAGCCAGGAAGCATAGGAACTGAGAAGTGGTCTGTGGTTATCACCTGCAGAACCACTCCTTTATTGGGGGGGTCTTGCTAATTGCCTATAATTTCCACCTGTTGTCTATTCCATTTGCACAACAGCATGTGACATTTATTGTCAATCAGTGTTGCTTCCTAAGTGGACAGTTTGATTTCACAGAAGTGTGATTGACTTGGAGTTACATTGTGTTGTTTAAGTGTTCCCTTTATTTTTTTGAGCAGTGTACAATGTATTTCAACCTACATATTTGACACATGATTACATTGTTCATTTATAGAGTTATTATTCCACATGTCCTCACCTAAGACTCACAACTTCTTGGTTGATCTGATCTTCCTGCTATGCCACCACGTTTGCTTTAAACGTCATTGGTCAGGCACGTGTCTAGAACATCAATATGGTATATTCTGAAAACATGGTAATCATGTTCTGTTTGACAATTTGTTCAGAGCACTTTGAATAGGAAGTAGTACGAACGCTTCTTTTTAACGAGACTGTCCTTGAAAGGGAATGTTCTCTTAAGTCTAATGCCAAAACATGCTAAATAAGTTCAGGAGGTTTTTTGCTAACATACATAGAATGTTCCCATAACTAAAGGAAAAAATGGACACAAACATCAGGAGAACATTACTAAAACGTTCTCTCCCCCTAGAATTGTTAGCTGGGTTGTTTATCACACACTACACCCTGCAAAGAAAGTGGAAGTGAAAACTGGTGGCTAACCTTTCTGACCGTCTCACACAGGATATGATTCACAAATGTGTCATTTACTTTCTATACTTCCACTGAATGAGTTGATCCAAAAGAATAGAGCAAAGCAATGGATATAAATCAAATTGAAATGCTTACTTACAAGCCCCTAACCAACAATGCAGTTTAAAAAATATGAATAAGAAATAAAAGTAACAAGTAGTTAAAGAGCAGCAGAAAAATAACAATAGCGAGACAATATACAGGGGGTACCGGTACAGAGTCAATGTACCTTGACTGGTTAGTCAAGGTAATATGTACATGTAGGTAGAGTTATTAAAGTGACTATGCATAGATAGAGTAGCAGCAGTGTAAAAGAGGGGGGGGGGGCAATGCAAATTGTCTGTGTAGTTATTTGATTAGATGTTCAGGAGTCTTAAGTCTTGAGGGTAGAAGCTGTTTAGAAGCCTCAAGGACCTAGACTTGGTGCTCCGGTACCACTTCGCGGTCGCAGAGAGAACAGTGTATGACTAGGGTGGCTGGAGCCTGATAGTTTTTTAGGGCCTTCCTCTGATACCGCCTGGTATAGAGGTCCTGGATGGAAGGAAGCTTGGTCCCAGTGATGTACTGGGCCGTACGCACTTCCCTCTGTAGTGCCTTGCGGTCGGAGGCCGAGCAGTTGCCATACCAGGTAGCGATACTCTTGATGGTGCAGTTGTACCTGACTACCTGACATGATGACTCCTTGCTGTCCCCAGTCCACCTGGCCATGCTGCTGCTCCAGTTTCAACTTCCACCTGACTGTGCTGCTGCTCCAGTTTCAACTGTTCTGCCTTATTATTATTCGACCATGCTGGTCATTTATGAACATTTGAACATCTTGGCCATGTTCTGTTATAATCTCCACCCGGCACAGCCAGAAGAGGACTGGCCACCCCACATAGCCTGGTTCCTCTCTAGGTTTCTTCCTAGGTATTGGCCTTTCTAGGGAGTTTTTCCTAGCCACCGTGCTTCTACACCTGCATTGCTTGCTGTTTGGGGTTTTAGGCTGGGTTTCTGTACAGCACTTTGAGATATCAGCTGATGTACGAAGGGCTATATAAATAAATTTGATTTGATTTGAGTTGAGTTGTAGAACCTTTTAAGGATCTGAGGACCCATGCCAAATCTTTTCAGTCTTCACGACTGTCTTGGTGTGCTTGAACCATGTTAGTTTTGTTGGTGATGTGGACACCAAGGAACTTGAAGCTCTCAACCTGCTCCACTACAGCCCCGTCGATGAGAATGGGGGCGTGCTCGGTCCTCCTTTTCCTGTAGTACACAATCATCTCCTTTGTCTTGATTACGTTGAAGGAGAGGTTGGTGTCCTGGCACCACACGGCCAGGTCTCTGACCTCCTCCCTAAAGGCCGTTATGTCTTTGTCGGGGATCAGGCCTACCACTTGTGTCACCGGAAAACTTAATAATGGTGTTGGAGTTGTGCCTGGCCGTGAGGTCATGAGTGAACTGGGAGTACAGGTGGGGACTGAGCACGCACCACTGAGGGGCCCCTGTGTTGAGGATCAGCATGGTGGATGTGTTATTACCTACCATTACCACCTGGGGGCGGCCCGGTAGGAAGTCCCAGATGCAGAGGGAGGTGTTAAGTCCCAGGGTCCTTAGCTTATTGATGAGCTTTGAGGGCACTATGGTGTTGAACGCTGAGTTGTAATCAATGAATAGCATTCTCACACAGGTGTTCCTTTTGTCCAGGTGGGAAAGGGTAGTGTGGAGTGCAATAGAGATTGCCTCATCTGTGGATCTGTTAGGGCGGTATACGAATCGGAGTGGGTCTAGGGTTTCTGGGATAATGGTTTTGATGTGAGCCCTTTAAAGCACTTCATGGCTACAGACGTGAGTTCTATGGGTCGGTAGTCATTTAGGCAGGTTAGTGTTCTTGGGCACAGGGACTATGGTGGTCTGCTTAAAACATGTTAGTATTACAGACCTCAGACAGGGAGAGGTTGAAAATGTCAGTGAAGGCATTTGCCAGTTGGTCAGCGCATGCTCGCAGTACACGTCCTAGTAATCCGTCTGGCCCTGCGACCTGTTTAAAAGGTCTTACTCACATCGGCTACGGAGAGCGTGATCACACAGTCATCCGGAACAGCTGGTGCTCTTATGCATGTTTCAGTGTTTTGTCTCAAAGCGAGCATAGAAGTGGTTAAGCTCATCTGGTAGGCTTGTGTCACTAGGCAGCTCTCGGCTGTGCTTCCCTTTGTAGTCTGTAATGGTTTGCAAGCCCTGCCACATCCAACGAGCGTCGGTGCCGGTGTAGTATGATTCGATCTTAGTCCTGTATTGACACTTTGCCTGTTTGATGGTTCATCTGAGGTCATAGCGGGATTTCTTATAGGCTTCCGGATTAGAGTCCCGCTCCTTGAAAGCGGCAGTTCAGTGCGGATGTTGCCTGTAATCCATGGCTTCTGGTTGGGGGATGTATGTATGGTCACTGTGGGGACGACGTCATCGATGCACTTAGTAATGAAGCCAATGACTGATGTGGTGTACTCCTCAATGCCATCAGAAGAATCTGATGTATGCGTCTCTGTGTGTGGAGTATAGGTGGTACAGAGTTTTTTTCCTCTGGTTGCACATTTAACATGCCGATAGAAATTCGGTCAAACTGATGAAAGTTTCCCTGTATTATAGTCCACTAGGAGCGCCACCGGTAAATGAGTTTTCCTGTTTTCTTATGGCGGAATACAGGTCATTGAGTGTAGTTTTAGTGCCAGCATCGATCTGTGGTGGTATGTAGACAGCTACGAAAAATACAGATAAACTCTCTAGGTAGATAGTGTGGTCTACAGCTTATCATGAGATACTCTACCTCAGGCGAGCAAAACCTCAAGACTTACTTCGATATTGTGCACCAGCTGTTTTTTACAAATATGCATAGTCCGCCCCCCTTGTCTTACCAGACGCCACTGTTCTATCCTGCGGATACAGCGTATAACCAGCCGTATGTTGATAATGTCGTCATTCTGCCACTACTCTGAAGCATAAGATATTACAGTTTTTAAATGTCCCGTTGGTAGTTTGATCTTCCTCGTAGGTCGTCGATTTTGAATTTTCCAATGATTGCACGTTAGCTAATAGAACTGAAGGCAGAGGGGGTTATTTGATCACCAACGAATTCTCAGAATGCAGCCTGACCTCCGTCCTCTTTTTCTCTGCCGTCTCTTCACGTAAATGACGGGGACTTGGGCCTGTTCCCGGGAAAGCAGTATGTCCTTCACATCAGGCTCGTTAAAGTATATTTAAAAAAAGCTTCTGCCAAATCGTGGTGAGTAATCACTGTTCTGATGTCCCAAAGTTATTTTCAGTCATTAGAGACAAAATGCACAAAATAAGTAAATGCAAAAATACAGACAAAAAAGCACAAATGGTTAGGAGCACGTAAAACGTCAGCCATCTTCTCCGGCATCTAATAAAATACACATTTGAGCTGCGTCATCAAATTAGTTTTAAAACCTCTGATAAGTCCACTGTTTAGGGGACCTGCATGGCTCTGGTACTGTACGCCATTTGTTTATAAATAGATCTGTGGACACCGAAGATCGAAACGGCTTGCATTGAGCGGTAGCCCTGATTCTCACAGTCAGGAGTATGTCTCTGAAATCTGACACCACTTGTAGCTGGGATGTCTCACCGACCATTTTGTTTGGTCTTCGGACTGTCCATCAACTCCTGTCTGAGCCCTACGTCACATCTGCTAACAATGCATATGCTTGGACTCCTTACATCGTAACACAACAGGAAAGTGGTTTCGTCGCTGTAGCACATTGCATTCAATTTATAGCCCGTAATCTAAAATAATTCATAGATTTTAAAACAGAAACAAAATTTCACTTTGTCATAGATGGACAAGATTAATATTAGATGAAAGGCAGGTTCCTAACAAGTTCAGGAAGCCAAGCTAGACTTCTGTGAGATGTCCACAGTGATGGAGGCTGATGTTAAGATCAAGAAAGATCTTTAGAAAATATGCACATTTTCTCTAAGACTAAATGCAGTGCATTCGGAAAGTATTCAGACCATTGACATTTTCCACATTTTAACATGTTACAGCCTTGTTTTTTTCCCCTCATCAATCTACACACAGTACCCCGTAATGACGAAGCAAAAACTGTTTTTTATACATTTACATAAGTATTCAGACCCTTTACTCAGTACTTTGTTTTAGCACCTTTGGAAGCGATTACAGCCTTGAGTCTTCTTGGGTATGACGCTACAAACTTGACACACCTGTATTTGGGGAGTTTCTTCCATTCTTCTCTGTAGATCCTCTCAAGCTATATCAGGTTGAATGGGGAATGTCACTGCACAGCTATTTTCAGGTCTCTTTAGAGATGGTCAAACAGGTTCAAGTCTGGGCTCTGGCTGGGCTTCTCAAGGACATTCAGAGACTTGTCCTGAAGCCACTGCATTGTCTTGGCTGTGTGCTTAGGGTCGTTGTCCTGTTGGAAGGTACCTTTTCCCGCAGTCTGAGGTCCTGAGCGTTCTGGAGCAGGTTTTCATCAAGGATCTCTCTGTACTTTGCTCTGTTCATCTTAACCTCAACCCTGACTAGTCTCCCAGTCCCTGCCACTGAAAAACATCCCCACAGCATGATGCTGCTACCACCATGTGTCACCGTAAGGATGGTGCCTGGTTTCCTCCAGACGTGATGCTTGGCATTCAGGCCAAATTCTTCAATCTTGGTTTCATCAGACCAGAGAATCTTGTTTCTCATGGTCTGAGATTCTTTAGTTGCCTTTTTGCAAACTCCAAGTGGGCTGTCATTTGCCTTTTACTGGGGAGTGGCTTCCGTCTGGCCACTCTACCGTAAAGGCCCGGTTGGTGAAGTGCTGCAGAGATGGTAGAATCTTCCAGAAGGACAACCTTCTCTGCAGAGGAACTCTGGAGCTCTGTCAAAGTGACCACATCCCTGACCAAGACCCTTCTCCCCCGATTGCTCAGTTTTGCCGGACGGCCAGCTCTAAAGAAGAGTCTTGGTGGTTCCAAACATCTTCCATTTAAGAACGATGGAGGCCACTATTCTTGGGGACCTTCAAAGTTGCTGACATTTTTTGGTACCCTTCCCCAGATCTGTGCCTCGACACAATCCTGTCTCGGAACTCTATGGACAATTCCTTCAACCTCATGGTTTAGTTTTTGCTCTGACATGCACTGTCAACTGTGGGACCGTATATAGACAGGTGTATGTGCCTTTCCAAATCATGTCCAATCAATAAAATGTACCACAGGTGGACTCCAATTAAGTTGTAGAAACATCAAGGATGATCAATGGAATCAGGATGCACCAGAGCTCAATTGCATCTCATAGCAAATAGTCTGAATACTTATTTAAATCATTTTTACCAAAAAGGTGAGATGAACCGTATGCAGCATTACTAGTTATTGTTTATGGTCCACTCATAATTACTGTTGGGGATTACCTAGATACCATTTTAGATTATATTTTGTTACATTTAAGAGGTTAGTAACCCACTGGGCACACCACATGATAGTACTTGGCTGTGACCATAGGCGGGTGGTGGCATCTTCATTGGGGAGGATGTGCTCATAGTAATGGCATAAATGTAATGGTATTGAACACAAACACATGGTTTTCATATGTTTGATACCATTCCAGTCAATGTATTATGAGCCTTCCTCCCATCAGCAGCCTCCTGTGGTGGAGACGTTGATCAATGAGATTACATCCTATATTCACCCACTCCAAAAGACAGCCAATAGTTAATTGAATTTCCAGTGTGTTATCACTATGCTTTCACCCACCTCAAATTTGATTGGTCACACAGATGTTATTGCGGGTGTAGCGAAACGCTTGTGTTTCCAGCTGCGACAGTGCAGTAATATCTAACAATTTCACAACATTTACCCAATACACACAAATCTAAGTAAAGGAATGTAATTAAGAATATAAATATATGGACAAGCAATGTCAGAGGAGTATAGACCAAGATACAGTCTAATACGGTATATAGAGTTGAGATGAGTAATGCAAGATATGTTAACATTACAGTGACTACTGTTCCATTTATTAAAGTGGCCGCCAGTGATTTCAAGTATATGTACATAGGCAGCAGCCTCTTAAAGCTCAGCCAAATTCCAATGGAAAATTGTCCGATTTTTGGATTAGTTGTCATCCAAATGCTTATCACTGCGCTATCAACTATTTAAAAGCACAGCATAGTAAATGGGAATTCAATGTCAGATTTGTCTATTTATAAGACAGAGTGTGTTGCCATTGGGTTTAATCTAATGCCAGAAACAAATGACCTGCATTACAGTTGAGAGTACAATAGAATGGTGGAAATGATCAATGCCATTCAACCGTCTGCGCAGATTATTACAGCCATTGGATAGTTCCATCTGGGTGACTGATTTTTTTCTGGCTTAAATTATTCATTTGTAGACAAACTGGAATTAATGTTGAATGCATGTCTCCATCTCAACCAAAAATGTCAATTAAAGAACAGGATCAAATCTAAATGTATACGCACTTTAAATAAAGTTATTTGATTTAGTCCTATTTTGTTTTACTTAGAATGTTGAGATGGAGATGCGAATCCAACATATAAATGATAAATTAGTAGACAAACTGGAATTAAAGCCAGACTAATTCAGTGGCACAGATTGAATTAACCCAGCAGAAGATACGTCGCCTTTAAATAAATTGCGTTGACAAACAAACACAATTGAATATAACTAAATATCATTCCATTTGAAATCAACCGGAGCTTGAAGCCCAAGGCCTATTGTATTGTCTATTCTTAGTTGAATTGAAAAAATAGCTGTTGATGACTTGACAAATGCTTCATAGTATTTAGTTTCTCTCAATCGTTCTCATGATATCACATTGGTAAGTCAGTGACAAATAACATAGCTAAGCAGGGTTTGGTTAAAACCTTGGCTGGGAGTCTAAAGGGTTGCTGTAGATATATTTTCCAGTAGGAGGTGCCGCACAGCCTAATGTTTTTTTTCTGAACGTGGATCTAGATCTGATGTTTTTTTTTGTTGTAAAGTACAAATTCAATATACACTACATGTACAAAAGTATGTGAACACCCCTTCAAATGAGTGGATTCGGCTACTTCAGCCACAACCGTTAATGACCGGTGTATAAAATTGAGCACAGTCATGCAAATCGCCATAGACAAACATTGGCAATAGAATGGCCTTACTGAAGAGCTCAGTGTATTTCAACGTGGCACCGTCATAGGATGCCACCTTTACAACAAGTCAGTTCGTCAAATTTATGCCCTTCTAGAGCTGTCCAGGTCAACTGTAAGTGCTGTTATTGTGAAGTGGAAACTGCGAGGAGAAATAACGACACAGTGTTGGCCCGTGAGTGCTGAAGCACGTTTATTTATTTATTTTTATTTATTTTATTTTAAATTGTAAAAAATGTATCGCCAGTCCACTCACTACCGAGTTCTAAACGTCACAATAACTAGAGCTTCATGAAATGGGTTTCCATGACCAAGCCTAAGATCACAATGCGCTATGCCAAGTGTCTGCTGGAGTTGTGTAAAGCTTGCCGCCATTGGACTCTGGAGCAGTGGAAATGCGTTCTCTGGAATTATGAATCCTGCTTCACCATCTGGTAGTCCAGACGAATCTGGGTTTGGTGGATGCCAGGAGAATGCTAGCTGTCCCAATGCATAGTGCCAACTGTAAGGAGGAATAATGGTCTGGGGCTGTTTTTCATGGTTTGGGCAAAAACAATAAAGAACTATTTAGTTATCTTGCCCCATCACTGCAACTCCCCTACGGAGAGGCGAAGGTCAAGAGCCATGAGAGGTCAAGAGCCTCTGAAACATGACCCTGCCAAGCCGCACTGCTTCTTGACACACCAATGTGCCGCACCAATGTGTCAGAGGAAATACAGTTCAACTGGTGACCTAAGTCAGCTTGCAGGCTCCGTCCCGCCACAAGGAGCAGCTACAGCGCAATTGGACAAGGAAATCCCAGCTGGCCAAACCCTCCCCTAACCCGGATGACGCTGGGCCAATTGTGAGCCACCTCATGGGTTTCCTGGTCACGGCTGGCTGTGACAGATCCTGGGAATGAACCCTGGTCTATAGTGACGTCTCAAGCACTGCGATGCAGAGCCTTTGACCCCTGTGCCACTCGGGAGGTCCAGTGAAGGGAAATCTTAACCCTACAGCATACAATGACTTTCTAGACTATTCTGTGCATCCAACTTTGGGGAAAGCCTTTTCCGGTCTCAGCATGACAATGCCCCCATGCACAAAGCGAGGTCCATACAGAAATGGTTTGTCGAGATCAATGTGGAAGAACTTGACTGGCCTGCACAGAGCCCTGACCTCAACTCCATGGAGAACAGGCCTAATAGCCCAACTCCATATTAATACCCATGATTTTGGAATGAGATGTTTGTCGAGCAGGTGTCCACGTACTTTTGGTCATATAAGGTATTTCAAACAAGGTTTGTCTGTTGAAATTCAGTTACCATGACACAATCCTGTGGTTGAAATTGCTCCCTCAAAATATTTTTTTTCTAATCCAATGTATTTCTCACGTAACAATACGTTGACAAACTACATTGAAACAATATTGATTCAACCAGCTTGTACCCAGTGGGAAGACATTTTTGGAAATCCGCCCCTCTTTCAAGTATAGGTGCCCAAAAACCCACACTGGTTACAGAAAGAATTAGTCATTGTCAACCACACCAACGCTTGAGAGGCCAATGTTATCCCACAAATCAACAGCGGGGATGGTTGGTTTTCATCAGAATTCTGTAAATTGCTGTAAGAGCCACCCCCAGCCTCCTCTCATAGTGAAGCATTTGAGTTGGACCACAGGATGAGCAAGAATGGAAAGACTGCTAGCTTGAAGGCATGTTAATATATGTATGGTTTTACTGAAAGTGGAACAGTGTTCCACATCCGCATGCAAAATTTCACAGGTGGGTTGTGGGCAAAAAGTCATCCCCTGTGGCTTGCCTCAAAACAGACCCCAGAGTTGATGTAACCTTTTAGCTTGAAGGTGCACTATGCAGAAATCACTCTGCCATTTCCTGGTTGCTAAAATTTTAACAATTTCCCTAATTTCAGGTTGTGACAAAACAAGCAAATAGTGTAGAGTATCATTGCACCATCTAAACCGCTGTTTAATATATTTTCCATAACAAAGAGTATTTTCAGCTGGTGTACAAAACCGAAAATAAAAGATGCAAAAACAAAACTTGAGAACAGGAAGCATAGAAATAGCACACAGAACAGATCTCCCGCTTCTTAGACTTGTTTTCAATGAGTGACAGATCTATAATTCACATTTCTAGGCGCATTTGGTCAGGTCGCCCCAAAAAAGTTAGTTATTGCCGCTTTAACCTGTAGTGACACCCCATCCCGTGAATGGGACCGTTGTCATCATCTGACACTAATTAGCATAACGCTACGGACATAAATCTTCCTAGAAATGTTCCTATTCAAGAAAATCACAAGTGAAATATATTGGAACACAGCTTAGCCTTTTGTTAATCACCCTGTCATCTCGGATTTTCAAAATATGCTTTACAGCCAACGCTAGACAAGCATTTGTGTAAGTTTATCATAGCCTAGCATAGCATTATGACTTGCTAGCAGCAGGCAACCTTGTCACGGAAATCAGAAAAGCAATCAAATTAAATCGTTTACCTTTGATGAACTTCGGATGTTTTCACTCACGAGACTCCCAGGTAGACAGACAAAGTTAATTTTTTCCCAAAATATTATTTTTGTAGGTGAAATAGCTCCGTTTGTTCTTCAAGTTTGGCTGAGAAATCGCCTGGAAATTGCGGTCACCACAACACCGAAAAATATTCCAAATTAGCTCCATAATATCGACAGAAACATGGCAAACGTTGTTTAGAATCCATCCTCAAGGTGTTTTTCTAATATCTATTCGATAATATATCCTTCGGGACAATTCGTTTTTCACTAGGACTGATTGGAGTAATGGCTACCTCTGTATTTTGCGAGAATCTCTCTCGGAGCCACCATGTGACCACTTACGCAATGTGGCCGCCTACGGCTATTCTTCAACGGAAATGCGTAAAACTACTTCACAATGCTGTAGACACCTTGGGGAATACGTAGAAAGCGTAAGCTCGTTGATGGTACATTCACAGCCACATAGGGAGTCATTGGAACGCAGCGCTTTCAAAACCTGGGGCACTTCCGGATTGGATTTTTCTCAGGCTTTCGCCTGCAACATCAGTTCTATTATACTCACAGACAATATCTTTACAGTTTTGGAAACGTTAGAGTGTTTTCTATCCAAAGCTTTGGATATTATATGCACATTCTAGCATCTTTTCCTGACATAATATCATTTTTTTTTTCTTCCAATAAATGAAAATACTGCCCCTTAACACCAAGAGGTTGGGACTGCAGTTGTGAAGCTTTCTAACAAAAAACATTTAGTGATACAAATACTCGCTCCGTATCGCCATTCTTTCACTTACACACTTCCCTTTTACTGTATGAATCTTGTACGCTCCGTCTATGCGGAACTAATATCATTCATCTGCTTTTAAATTTGAATGAGTATTTTAACACCAGCGTTTGAGCTTGTTTTTCGCCATTTGTGCTAATTCAAATGTAATTCATTTAATTGGGGGGGTTAAATCCTGGAGTTAAATCAGCCATTTGTTTAGCCCAGTTGCACTAGAGAAAATTACTTTGCTTGCACTCCATGCACCATAAAAAGTACTTGAAGCACACTCAACTCCTAATTTCCTTCTCTAATAGCCAATACAAGTTGGATGCTAACAACTGGGTCAGGATCTGACCTCCCCCATGGAACCAAAGTTAAAAGCACTTTCTAACTAGTTCTCCCCAAATTTTTACCCCTGGGTGCAAAGGAGAAGTTTCTGTATGTGAGCGTATTTGAGTGGTAAGGCTACACTAACCGACTGTAAACGAAAGTCGAAGAGGTGCCTCTGCAACAGCCAAACGTCAGACACTAATCTGTTTATCCAACAAGGCTTAGAGTAACATGGCAGTGTTGCCATTGTTTAGAAGTTTCTTTGATGTAGAAAATCCCTCATCACACCCACCAACTGAAATCCTGTGTGAACATGGTATAATCAGCCTCAAATATCACAGAAATTTGTAGCCACTGTATGAATCTCGGCAAAGTTTGGTTCCCGCTTCAGTCTCGTCACATTTGCGTCAAAACCAAACAAACACCCTAACGATTAGGGGACAAGAGAGGCTCCCACTATGCAGGTGATGAAAGGCGGTGATCAATGACTTGATGCCAGATCTTACAAGCCTGCATAAGTATTTTTCATATCAGCTAACCACATGTTGCAGGGCAGTCCTAGAGAGCCAAAATACTTATTGTTTTCATTCTCTCCTTCTACTCAGACCTGGGACACCAGGTGAGTGCAATTAACCACAAGGTAGAAAGAAAAAAACAGAAGTGCTTCAGCCCTCCTGGATCAGAATTGCACAGCCCTGTAAATCTGGTGCCCGAAGGCACAGTCGATGAAGTGGCAAGCGACCACTGATTGACGCATGCAACGTGTGAGCAGAGGTACACACACACACTGTAGAGGAATCACAAGGTGGAACTCAAGGGAAGATTATGGTCAAATCAGGATTTCTCAGTAAATGGAAAGATTCTAATTTAATCCTATTGAGTCAAGCAGTTTCCATAGCATTTCATCAGCAGACTCATTTGGAGTGGTAGTCTACTTCCGAAATGGCACCCTAGCCACTTTATAGTGCACTACAAGAGCCATGTTCAAAGGTAGTGCACTATAAAGACAATAGGGTGCCATTTCGGACGTAGACTACCACTAAATGTCTTGGGTTAACACTCTGCACTAGCAGTAAAAGAGGACTTAAGACAAACGAGGGGGGAAAAAAAACCTGAAACTTTCATTTTCATAATGCACATTGCTGAACAGAGAAATGACACAGTTTGAAGTGTTCCATTATTAAATGCAGCCTTGGCAACAGTTTGTTTTTTGTTTTTTTACTACAAAAATGTTTTGGCATCAGTTTAGTTTCCTTGCATCTAAAATATGAATAATGACATACATTGCAACAATATAGCAACTAACACAGCAGCATATGAACATGACTGGCAAGCTGTCTAGACAAAGTTCATCAATACACAACTGCCATAGCACTAAATGCTACATTATAGGCATAAGGGAAATACACATTTATATTTAGTATGGTGATCAGTAACAGACCAGGGCTTCCCCTTCTCTCTGGTGGTATGCCCCTTGAGCTATAGGATTTGTTTAATTTGTTCAGAGCACTTTGAATATGAAGTAGCAAGAACACTTCTTTTTAACGAGACTGTCCTTGATCGAGATAACGTTTTTATATTTTCTCAACTGCAGTATTGATTTGACCATTTTTGTGCCCCCCTTTCCTTTAAATGGATTTCCATATCGTTTGTTGAAATCCGATTGTTTTTTGCTAATTATTTTGATTCGACAGAATTGGCTGTAGAGCAAAAATATTATGGTGGTCCGCAAACAATCGTTTATGTACACGACGCCACATACTGTAAAGTAAGATAAAATCATGATCTGCCCAATTCTGTACTACCATGAAAATACAATTCTAAACCAAATAAATCCCTAACTTCTACCACACCCTCCCCCAAAACCCCCTCCCAATTAAACTTTCTCTATATCATGCTGAAACACTCCACCCTTAGGATTGTTCAGCATGTCAACAACCATTTCAACAATAACATCTGTTACCCCCAATATGTCTTTTGCCGTCTCCACAATAACCTTCAACCTGGCATTTTGATATTGATAACCTTACCAATAGAAGCTATTAAATCAACTTTATTCATTATTAAAGTATCCTTTGATGCTACACATTGATGAGCACAACATGAGAAGCATCAGCCCTGACAGTAGGTCCACTTACTACAGGTACATCCATGTAATCTCCATCAATCCCCACTGTAGTTCTAGCAATCTGTTTCACGGCCTCTTCACATGACACATCATGACTGATCCTATATCTCTGAGCTTCTCGAGCCTCTCTCTGTACCTGGCATCCACCAAATGCTACACTGTGTTCTCCCTCACATGTACAGCGCTTAACCTTCACATCGCTTCTACATTCACCATAATCATGTTCCCACATCTTTTCTTTACACTGAGCAACTACAGTACGTCCCATGCTTTGACATTTAAAACATTTCAGTGCATATGGGACAAATTCTAACATAGAATTCCTTAGTTTCAATCTGTACTTTGCCCAGCAAGGCTTTCTCCTACCTCAGCATCACTGATAAGCTTTCACTTCTTTGACCTGCTTTCCTACTGATGAAACCTTTGGCCTCAATCACTCTGCCTCCCATCATATTTTCTTTAATGTCATCTGTGGCCATAGATATTGGGATCTGCCATGACTGTCCTGTGAGGATCCAAATGGGTCAGATCAGGTTTGCAATGTATAGATGTCGGGAATATACTCTCTCCCCACATAGGGGGATGGGGGGGTTGACATTTCACACCCTGTTGTGAAACAAGGAAAAAGAGAACATCCCTCTCCAAATTCACACAGGAATGTTCCTTTGTCTCCAACAGTTTCCCGCAGAAACTCTAACATGTTCTAAAGCCAATACTGGGACAATATTTCTAACATAGAACGTGGGGAATGGCCAGTGATGCCATTAAAAATGTTATAAAGGAAATACTGTAACTTAAAGTATAAACACTACATGTACAAAATCTCCCTCCTCTACATTGTGCATGAAATATGAACAATTCTGAAAGTATTTGTTAAAATATTTTTGGAGCCAGAGAATTTGCTTTCTATAAATGTTGCACAGTAAATAGCCTGACGGAACCGTCCCTTTCGACCAGTGTGTATAAAAAGATTGGTAAAGAAATTAACATTTAGACCAGAGAGGCATGTAGCTGCAGCTCACGTCCAAAGTGGTTTGAACTCTGACTATCAACACGAGGTAGAGGCGATAAACTCACCTCCTGGACAATCACTGGTACAGCTGATTAGCGGTCCTAAGTAAAGTATCTAGAAAAGCGAATTTAAGTGGGACCATTCTACTACTCTTCTCAAATCACTGTAGTATGCTACTCTCAGCACAGCTGGCTAGCCTATCTTCAAGTAATGATTTCTTCCAGAGCAAGTGGAAGCAGAGTGAGCTCTAGTTCTGTTCAGGACTACACAACGGGTCACTGGATTCCAGGTGACGGCAGAGGAGAGCAACAGTAGAAGAGACCGTGTGCTGTGGAAAGACCCAACCAAACCCTTTCCAAGAAAGTTTGGTTCCGACATAGATAAATGGCGAATGAAGACATTTACACGTAAATACATTCATGATTTCTTACTCCAAACGGGCGGCGGTTAGTGTGCAAAGTATATGATTAATGGGAGAGTAGTTCCTAAAATGTATCAACGATAAGTGTCTTTCTATCTCCTTTGTAACAAGCCGCCATATGTTGTGTCAGTCTGCTAGGGACCTTTTTCTAACGTATTAAGTGTGTATGTTTATCCTGTGTTAGTTAGTTAGTAAATCAACCGATTTGTGTAGTACTGAATCATAAGTAAGGCTGGGGCTTTTGCAGATGCAGGAGCTTACAACTGTTCAGAATGATGATATGATACAAGGTTGTGATTAATACGTTGACTGTTTTATGGATGTGATGGGTAAAGACCTTGAGTTTAATTCAGGAGATGGTAACGCTAACACAACCGCTCGTGGTTCCCCAAATCCTAATGAGTTAATTGTTACATGATTCATTTCAATTAGGTAACAGTTAAACATAGTTGATTATCTGATGACTTATCTAATGAAAGACCCCAGTGATGACTCCCCTTAACCGAGCATACGCAGCAGGTACATGGCTTTTAATCTTCATCCCATTACGTTTCCATTCTCAAAATCTTCTCTTGCTGAGCCTGACTACCACACAATATTAACAATCTACCATTTCCAATTAACCGAGCTATTTTCACTTTACTGCATTAGTTAGTCAGATAGGGCCTCACTTACACCCTGTGGTCACAAACACCACCACTTCCCACTCCAACACATCATTACCACTTCCCACTCCAACACATCATTACCACTTCCCACTCCAACACATCATTAACACTTCCCACTCCAACACATCATTACCACTTCCCACTCCAACACATCATTAACGCTTCCCACTCCAACACATCATTACCACTTCCCACTCCAACACATCATTACCACTTCCCACTCCAACACATCATTACCACTTCCCACTCCAACACATCATTACCACTTCCCACTCCAACACATCATTACCACTTCCCACTCCAACACATCATTACCACTTCCCACTCCAACACATCATTACCACTTCCCACTCCAACACATCATTACCACTTCCCACTCCAACACATCATTACTCTTGCTTCCTACGTTGGCCCTCTTTACTAGACACTCCACTGCTCCACTTGCTTTCCACTATGGACCATCGACAGCATTCAGCCCTCGAATGTCTATGATCAGTGTATATCACATTATCCTCACACAGAATCAAAAGATCAAGGATACTGATTTGACAGGTGTCAGATTGCATAGGGAATCTCAGGTGCTCAGAACAGGAGTTAAGAAAAGCTTAGAACGCCTGGAGCTGTTTTGCATCACCCCTCCATAAAACAGAAATATCAATGCACCATTTCCAAATAATAACGTTATGCACATTTTTTTATTGGTGAGATGATTGATAATTGACTGTTTCTCCATGTAACCCACATACACATTAGCATAGTTAGGAGCGATAGGGGATCTCATAGCAGTACTAATAGTCTGGATAAAGAAGTTGTTTTGAAACATTAAATAGTGAGTACAATTTCAGTATTTCAGCCAATGTTATAATGCATGCACTGGAGGGTAGTTAATTTGGATCACGTTGCAAAAGAAAATACCACCAATACCACCCTCATGTGGAATATTAGCAAAGATTTGTACAACTTAATTAACCAAGAGAACACAGCCTGTCGTTTCCAATGTGAACAAATGAGTCAGAGGGCAGAACATTGAAGGAAGTGGGCAGAGTGGGCAGAGCCAAGCATGAGATAGCAAGATCCTATTGGCACGTTCTAGTCTGCATCTGCATATTTCCGTTAGGGAACGCAACCTATGTGCACGTGCAATAACTCAATTTGCCTTTGTTTAAGAGTGCAATGACATTTTTTACACATTTTGCAAACTTAGTCCACTCTGTTCATAACATTCTAGTTTTGGGAACCGAAAACTATTGAGATCAAATGTTTCATTGAGGAGAGAATTTTCAGTATGTCAGCAAAAATCTCTCGT
The DNA here is from genome assembly GCF_002021735.2 of Oncorhynchus kisutch. Classification (NCBI taxonomy): domain Eukaryota; kingdom Metazoa; phylum Chordata; class Actinopteri; order Salmoniformes; family Salmonidae; genus Oncorhynchus; species Oncorhynchus kisutch. The sequence continues at coordinate 29,804,157 of NC_034188.2, read as the reverse complement.
TCCATCATCTCCCACTGCCAGCCAGTGGGCTTCTTCTCACTACCATATTTTGATGTTGACAGTGTGTAACGAGTCAACATCAAAAGTAACTAACAAAGTATTCTCAGGGAAAGGATAACATATCAGGAAGTGATGTTGCAGGCTAGCTCAGTGCTGCCCCCTCTCTGAGTAACTCAAGTTGTAGGCACACTGGGCTACTGCAGGCTGTCACTAGCAACTAAACTATCCTTGTATCTTCTGTGTGCGATTTTAAAATAAAAATTGGTTCAAAGAAATACATCTGGTGTATTAAAAGCAATTACTTCCTTGGTGGCTTCCATGAGAGGGGGCAGTCGTTCTCCTCTGTTCCCAGGTCATGGTGTTCTTGGTTTGGATTTGTGTTGCGGTTCCTGTCCATTAGTGTTTCGTATATGTCATGTTTTGTGTGGACCACAGGAAGAATAGCTGCTGCTTCTTCAGTAGTGAATGGGAATCTGAAATAAAAATCCACCTCAGAGTGTGGTTCCCCCAGCCCAGTAGAGGGGGGGGGGGGGGCTGGGGGTGTAGTGCCACTCACTCCTCAGGCCACAAAGGGGGGAATTGCTGGGGTTCCTGTAGCCTAGTGTATGTGGAGAGCCGAGCAAGTGCTGTTTTGGGACCAGGGAGGGGTGTGAGAGGGGTGTCCCGGGGGTAGTGTTCTCCACTCTGCTGCTCTGCTGGGTGTTGAAGCCGTACACAGACTGGGGCTCCCCTCTGCACCTCACAAAGGCCACGAAACATCTGTAAAACTGACACACACACACACACACACACCACTTTGAGTGTCAATCTCTTTCACACACACTGAAGCAATAGCATTTGACAAAGCATCCATAAAAGAGAACACACTGAACTTCTAGTTTAGTATGTGTACTCTATTAACATGAGTTATTTTAAATCCAGTCTGTGTTGATACTTGACTCCTCTTCTTGGCTCAACGGCAGCCAGAGATGACAGATGGGATGCCAGGTAGCTTTAAATCCTGCCTGCCTGAGGGCTTGTAGCTGCCAAACCAACTATGTCAGACGGTCCATTCTTAAGTGACATTGGTAGCATCTGGGAGGCAGGATTGCAGAGGGTGTTGAGAGGCAAAGTAATTCCTGGGAGTGTGTCCTCTCAATGACAGGAGCCAGGGTGTCACTGTCAGTAGTCCTTGTGGGGACATTAGCAGTGTCACTCCACCCAGCCCCTCTCTGCTCTTCACTGACAAGCACTTTAACCCCCATTGATCAACCGAGCTCTCACAAGAGACATGATTAGCCGGTCAAGCTAAAGTCATCATGTCTATGAACCTGAACTCAGGTTCAGTACAACACTGAACCTGAACTAGAGTATTTAGCTAAAACATCATGTCAGCATGGTAGGACAAATAATAATGATACCCACATAAAATGATGCCTCAATGATAGCCACAGTAATGACTCTGAAAGGCTGTCTGTGCTTGTTTTTCTGGCCTCACATGCCAGGATGCAATAGAAGGCTGTCTAAGCTGCTATACAAGCGGCACCCCACTGCTGAAAAGGCTACACGACAGGTGAACCCCATTGTCCCTCTGGTCTGCACTCTAGAGCCCCCTCTCACCTGGTTGTTGAACAGCACGTAGATGACAGGGTTGATGACGGTGCTGCTCTTAGCCAAGACGGTGGGCACCACGCTGGCCACGGGGGTGACCAGGCCTGATCGGCCAAAGGTGGCCACTTGCCAAATCGCCTGCCCATCATCTCCCAGACCCCTGCTTGAGGCCAACCTTGTGTGTCAGAGCCAGGATTTTCCTCTGCCTGCTCTCATTGATTCAGGCACAGAGGAGAGTTTTCTGGACCGAGGGGTTGTTAAACAGTTGGGCCTGGGCACTGTTTTGCTCGATTCACCTCTGGAACCCACAACTCTCAATGGAAAACTACTCTTCCGTGTTTTGGAGAAAACTGTTCCTGTTATCCTGCGTCTCTCTGGTAATCCCCAGGAAAAGGTCAGTTTCCATATAATCGACTGTGCTCGCTCACCTCTGGTTCTGTGCCATCCATGGTTAAAGCTACACAACCCACAGATTGACTGGTCTACCGGAAGGGTTACTACTACTTGGAGTATATTTTGCCATTCTAATTGTCTACATTCTGCCATTTCTCCTGCCTTGTCTGCACCCCAGTCCATTCCTGAACCCCCAGACCTGTCTTCTGTACCTCCAGAATATCACGGTCTAGCTCCTGTATTAAGCAAGCACCACACCCCATCTCTGCCACCTCATCGGCCTTGCGACTGTGCTATCAAGCTTCAGCCTGGAGCTCCTCTCCCTAGTAGCAGGTTGTATAACCTCTCTCGCCCCGAGCAAGAAGCCATGGAGGAATACATCCAGGACTCCCTGGAAGTTGGACATGTCAGGCCATCTTCCTCTCCGGTGGGAGCTGGATTTTTTCTTTGTCAAGAAGGACGGGTCACTGAGGCCGTGGGTTGAATAGCATCACCGTCAGGAAAAAGTATCCCTTGCCACTCATCAGTTCTGCTTTTGCCCCACTCCATGGTGCCACAGTATTTACTAAACTGGACCTCCGGAATGCCTACCTGCATCAGAGAGGGAGACGAGTGGAAAACGGCATTCAACACACCACTAGGACATTTTGAGTACCTCTTTATGCCTTTTGGCCTCACTAACACCCCGGCTGTTTTCAGGGCCTGGTGAATGATGTCCTGAGGGCTGTAATTGGGCGTTTTGATTTTGTCTATGTGGATGACATTCTTATTTTTTCAAAGGACATTGAGGCTCACAAGCAACACGTCCACCAAGTTCTCCAAAGGCTATTGGAGAATGAGCTATTTGTCAATGCTGAGAAATGTGAGTTTCATGTTACCTCGGTGTCCTTCTTAGATGACATTATTGCTTAAGGAGAGCTACGAATGGACCCTGCCAAGGTTAGGGCAGTCACGGAGTGGCCTGTGCCCATGAATCTGAAGCAGCTACAGCGTTTTCTGGGGTTTGCCCATTTTTATAGATGAGTCATCCGTGACTACAGTCGTTTGGCAGCTCCTCTCACCGCTATCACCTCAACCTCCACTACATTCCACTGGTCCCCTGAAGCAGAGGCAGCATTCTGGGAACTCAAGGACCGCTTCACTTCTGCTCCTATCCTGACCCAGCCAGACCCAGAACTCCAGTTTGTCCTCGATGTGGACGCTTCCGACACCGGGGTAGGTACAGTTCTGTCTCAACGTTCTCCCAGGGATCAGAAGCTCCATCCTTGTGGGACAAGAACGCACCTGCAGAGAGAAATTGACATTGGCAACCGGGAACTCTTGGCTGTTAAGCTGGCTCTTGAGGAGTGGCGTCACTGGTTAGAGGGTTCAGTTCTTCCCTTCATTGTGTGGATGGATCATAAAAATGTAGCCTACACCCAGACCGCCAAATGTCTCAACTGTCGGCAGGCCAGATGGGCATTGTTTTTTGGAAGATTCAACTTCACACTCACTTATCGCCCTGGATCTAAGAATACCAAGCCTGATGCCGTCTCTCGTCAGTTCACTGCAGACAACAAAAGTTCAGAACCTGAGACCATTATGCCATCCTCCAGCATCGTTGCTGCCGTCTCCTGGGAGATTGAGTCCCGTGTTCGTCAGGCTCAGATAAACCAGCCTGATCCTAGAAACAGCCCTTGTAAGGATCTGTTTGTGCCAGATTCAGTTTGTTCTGAGGTTCTTCAGTGGGCCCATTCTACTCACCTCACCTGTCACCCTGGCATGAACCGGACAATGCATCAGCGATTTTGGTGGCCCACCATGGAGAGAGACACTCTGGAATTCATATCAGCCTGCTCAGTCTGTGCCTGGAATAAAACCTCCACCAAACCTACATCTGGGCTGCTTCATTCTGTCACATGTACTGACGCTGGAGAGATGAAGCAGGTACGGGGAGTAAACATTTTAATGAATAACGGACATATAATGAGCCCAGATAGAGTCCTGACCTCAACCCGATTGAGATGCTGTGGCATGACCTCAAGAGAGCAGTTCACACCAGACATCCCAAGAATATTGCTGAACTGAAACAGTTTTGTTAAGAGGAATGGTACAAAATTCCTCCTGATCGTTGTGCAAGTCTGATCCGCAATTACAGAAAACATTTGGTTGAGGTTATTGCTGCCTAAGGAGGGTCAACCAGTTATTAAATCCAAGGGTTCACAATTTTCCCAACCTGCACTGTGAATGTTTACACGGTATGTTCAATAAAGACATGAACATATAATTGTCGGTGTGTTATTAGTTTAAGCAGACTGTTTGTCTATTGTGACCCAGATCAGTTCAAATTTTATGACAAATTTATGCAGAAATCCAGGTATTTCCAAAGGGTTCACATACTTTTCCACTGTAATATGTATTCTACTGCAGCCAAGACAAAGGGGCTCAATGTTTATTGCCTGGTACATTCTTTAATCTATCCCAGACCCACAGTGGAAGCAGGTACTGAGGAGCTTCTATCCTGGAAGCGCAGGCTGATCTAGTCAGGAAATGGATAAAAGGTCATTTGTGACACCTGGGGAATTGGTCATGCAATGGAGTAAATCATTCGGATGCATTAGTAACGTCTGCACTATATTCATAGTGAGGCACAGTGGTGGCATGATACATCACTGTGAGAGTTGATGCAAAGGGAGAGCCTTTCACAACCAGCAGTGTGCCTGGAATTAAGATGTGCAGCAAGGCCCAACCATATATATATATATTTTTTAAACTTGATCCATACGGATTCTCTTCATATGAACATTATTTCTCTGTGTGATGTGTCATTGCATGGTAGATGATTGGAAGATACTGACACCCGGCATCATAACACATTGACACGGTCATAACTGCCAACAACCTGCCATAATAATGCTCTCTTGCTGATTACTGGGATGAAGGCAGGAGCAGGACAAGACACCCTCTTTGTGACTGATGACTGACATGAGGGCATGTGATCGGTATTATATGAATGATCGTCATAACGCTTCATGACAGTGTCATAAAGTGCATGTCAGAGCAAAAACCAAGCCATGAGGTTGAAGGAACTGTCCGAAGATCTGAGACATGATTGTGTCGAACCATAGACATTGCAGCATCAACGGGCCCCAAGAACACAGTGGCATCCATCATTTGTAAATGGAAGAAGTTTGGAGCCAACAAAACACTTCCTAGAGCTGGCCACCCAGCCAAACTGAGCAATCGGGGGAGAATGGCCTAGGGTCAGGGAGGTGACTGTTACGCACGCCTCTATGAAGAGGGAACGCAACACCCTGCTACAACTAAACTCTCCGCGAAGTGAGAAAGGTATGGACTGTAGGTGCGAGTAAGGATGACAACACGCAGAATGTGGTACCGTTTACAAGGACTTTATTCCTTTACACGGTAATAAGGGGAAAAGGGTCTGGACGGAACCAAAGCAAAGAAAGTAAATCTCAAAGCCCGCCCCTCTCCTATCTTACCTGCCTACCCACTACTTACCTAATTTAGCACCACCTGGTGCCCTAACCAAAATACAGGGGGTGGTCCGCCCAGGTCTTACCTAGTGTGCCTAGACAGTGAATATACTACGGGTATATGTATGCCCGCGGGCCTCTTGCCTAAACACTCCCAAGGTGCCTTCCCCTTTCCCCCTGGGAACAAATGAAACAGAATATTAAACAATTTCACAAACAAACTAAGAAACAAAGGACGTCAAATAAGCTCTATCTGAGCAACAAACTCACAGAACATACCACTTTCCAGCAATGTACTCCCAGCAAAATCAACCTCTATCACAATCAATCTCAGCAATCCCTACCTCCAGCAAAATCTCTACCTCCAAAAAGATCTTTAGCAAATCTCTCTAGCAAAATCTGTGCAATGACCTCCCAGAAAATCTCTCCCTCCTGAACAGAACACTGGCTTTTATATAGCTTCAGAATGAATGTGTAATTGGAGACAGCTGTGTCTTGACGAGGGGGCGGGGTCAGCTCTCCAATTAGCCCTGGAGTCGACCTATCAGCTGCTTGAGGGATTTCAGGAAGCCATTTCCTGAAATAAACACATGCAAATACACAAACTACAACACATAATCTGGGGAACGTAACACGCCCACCACAAAAATTGCAAACCTAGTTTTGCAATAACAAATGCCAACGTATCCCCAGTTAGTAAACCCGTGATAGAGCGTCAGCAACCACATTCGCCGAGCCCTTCACATAAGCTATCTGTACATTATATCCTTGTACAATCAGAGCCCACCGCATAAGGCGGCGGTTCTGGTTGTACATTTGTTTCAAAAACACCAACGGATTATGGTATGTGAAGACCATAACAGGCAAGGCACTGGAGCCCACATATACCTCAAAGAACTGTAAGGCAAGCAATAAAGCCAGCGTCTCTTGTTCAATTGTAGAGTATCTTGACTGACACGAGTTGAACTTACGGGAGAAGAAACTGACGGGCCAATCCACTCCATCTTCATCTTCCTGTAAGAGAACCGCACCCACCCCCACTATACTAGCATCTACCTCCAACTTAAAAGGTTTGTCAAAGTTGGGGGCGGCAAGCACTGGGGCACTACAAAGTAGCGCTTTAGCGGACTCAAAAGCGTAGTTACAGTCCTTGGACCACTTGAATGGTACCTTGGGACTAAGCAGAGATGAAAGGGGAGCTACTACCGTCGAGAAATTACTACAGAATGTACGATAGTACCCTACCATCCCTAGGAATCTGCGCAACTGGCGGCGAGTAGTGGGAGCAGGAAAAGCAACAATTGCTTCCACTTTGCCAGTTACTGGGCGCACTTGACCTCGTCCCAATCAGTACTGGTATCCATACAATACTTGCGTAGCATTGCCTTCAGCGTCTGATGCCAGCGTTCTAGAGCCCCTTGACTCTCTGGATGATACGGACTGGAGACCTGATGGGAAATACACAATGTCTTTAACACATTTGAAAACAGTTTAGACATGAAGTTGGATCCCTGATCAGTTTGGATTACTCTAGGGAGTCCAAACGTAGAGAAGAACTTCACTAGTGCCTTCACCACAGTCTTAGCCGTTATAGTACGGAGAGGAATAGCCTCTGGGTATCGAGTAGCACTGCACATTATCGTTAGTAGGAACTGGTTTCCTGACCTGGTTTTCGGCAATGGACCTACACAATCAATTATCACTCTTTCAAACGGTTCCCCCACCACAGGAATCGGGCAGAGCGGCGCTCGTGGAACTGTTTGATTCACTTTCCCAGTGAGTTGACATATGTGACATGTTTTACAAAATTGGACCACATCAGACTTCAAACCTGGCCAGAAGAAATGACGAAGGACCCGGTTATAAGTCTTTGTGATCCCCAAGTGTCCAGACCACGCCTGGTCATGGGCGAGTGACAGCACCTGCTGTCGGAACGGTGTAGGAACAACCACTTGACACACTTCACTCAAGTCATTAACGGTGTCATGAGATGCCCATTTCCGCATCAAAACTCCTGCTTCCATAAAGTAGGCGGTCTCTCTAGTTTTAGCTTCCTCAATGGAAATTACCGAAGCAAAACACTTGCGAAGACTGGTGTCTTCTTTTTGACATTCAATCACCTTCTCAGGGGTGACAGATAAAAGAATGTCATGTAATTGGGGCACAACAGTGACCAAGAGCCCGATGGTCACTCTGACAGCTCCAGAGTTCCTCTGGGGAGGAACTTTCTAGAAAGACAACCATCTCTGCCGCACTCCAACAATCAGGCCTTTATGGTAGAGTGGCCAGATGGAAGCCACTCCTCAGGAAAAGGCACAGGAGCCCGCTTGGAGTTTGCCAAAGGGCACCTAAAGACTCTCAGACCATTAGAAACAAGATTCTGGTCTGATGAAACCAAGATTGAACTCTTTGGCCTGAATGCCAAGTGCCATGTCTGGAGGAAACCTGGCACTATTCCTACTGTGAAGAGTGGTGGCAGAATCATGCTGTGTGGATGTTTTTCAGCGGCAGGGAGACTAGTCATGATCGAGGCAAAGATGAACGGAGCAAAGTACAGAGAGTTCCTTGATGAAAACCTGCTCAGGACAACAACCCTAAACACACAGCCAAGACAACGCAGGAGTGGCTTCGGGACAAGTCTCTGAATATCCTTGAGTGGCCCAGCCGGAGCCCAGACTTAAACATCTCTGGAAAGACCTGAAAATAGCTGTGCAGAGACACTCCCCAGGCAACCTGACAGAGCTGGAGAGGATCTGCAGAGAAAAATGGGAGAAACTCCACAGATACAGGTGTGCCAAGCTTCTAGTGTCATACCAAAAACGACAAAGCTGTAATCGCTGCCAAAGGTGCTTTGAAATACTGAGTCAAGGTTCTGAATACTTATGTAAATGTAATATTTCATTATTTAATTTTAGCAAAATGTTCAGAAAACCTGTTTTGCCTTGTCATTATGGGGGTAGTGTGTAGATTAAGGGGGGGAAACCATTTAAACAATTTTAGAATAAGGCTGTAACATAACAAAGTGTAAAAATCAAGGGGTCTGAATTCTTTCCAAATGCATTTTTTCCAGATAGCCTTTCTATTCCAGTCACACTGCAAAGGGATAATAGATCAACAAGCTCAAAGGCTGAGCTTGGCCTACAGTACCAGTCAAAAGTTGGGACACACCTACTCATTCAAGGGTTTTTATGTTTAGCATTTTCTACATTGTAGAATAATAGTGAAGAGATCAACACAATGAAAATACACATGGAATCATGGAATCATGTAGTAACCAAATAAAGGTTTGCACACACTGTAGCAGGGATTTTGGCCCACTCCTCCATATAGACCTTCTCCAGATCCTTCAGGTTTCGGGGCTGTCGCTGGGTCAAACCTGGTCAAGAACTACAGGAAACGTATGATCTCTGTAATTGCAAACAAAGTTTTCTGTACCAAATATTAAGTTCTGCTTTTCTGATGTATTAAATACTTATGTCATGCAATAAAATGCTAATTAATTACTTAAAAATCATACAATGTGATTTTCTGGATTTTTGTTTTAGATTCCGTCTCTCACAGTTGAAGTGTACCTATGATAAAAATGACAGGCCTCTACATGCTTTGTAAGTAGGAAAACCTGCAAAATCGGCAGTGTATCAAATACTTGTTCTCCCCACTGTAGGTGTTCCTTTTGTCCAGGTGGGAAAGGGTATTGTGGAGTGGAATAGAGATTGACTCATCTGTGGATCTGTTGGGTCGGTATACGAATTGGAGTGGGTCTAGGGTTTCTGGCATGATGGTGTTGATGTGAGCCATGACCAGCCTTTTAAAGCACTTCATGGCTACCGATGTGAGTGCTACCGGGCGGTAATCATTTAGACATGTTACCTTCGAGCAAGCATGTGGAGATACAGTAGTTGTTCCTCCATCTGCAGCTTTCAATGTGGGTCGTTGTGAGGGGTGGACCTCAACATGCTTGCCAGTCTGATTAGGAAAGGGGTGGGTGTGGGGGAAGGCACCAGTATATACCAAGCCCATATCTATTATCATGTGTTTCACAAGGGTAGCCACAATCTCATTACCATAGGATGTAGCAGAAGTTGTTCCTTAAGAGCTTTGTTGTTGTGTTGTTCAGTTTCATCTTTTATTATTTATTCTTTTGAATGACAGGGCTGAAGAATCACACAAGAGCTCCTCCAGACATGTGATTTACTGAGGCTGACATACTTCAATTAGAATGAAGAATGAAGTAAACCAACATACTCGCTGTGTTTCATTTACTCTCCATGAGCCTTGAGAGGAGGGAGGTGAAAATGAAAATAACCTTCTTTCTATGCTACTGCCTCACCTCTGTCCTCTTCCTATGCTACTGCCTCAACTGTCTTCCCTCTTCCTATGCTACTGCCTCACCTGCCCGTCCTCTTCCTACGCTACTGCCTCACCTGCCCGTCCTCTTCCTATGCTACTGCCTCACCTGCCCGTCCTCTTCCTATGCTACTGCCTCATCTGTCTGCTCTCTTCCTATGCTACTGCCTCACCTGCCCGTCCTCTTCCTATGCTACTGCCTCACCTGCCCGTCCTCTTCCTATGCTACTGCCTCATCTGTCTGCTCTCTTCCTATGCTACTGCCTCACCTGCCCGTCCTCTTCCTATGCTACTGCCTCACCTGCCCATCCTCTTCCTATGCTACTGCCTCACCTGCCCGTCCTCTTCCTATGCTACTGCCTCATCTGTCTGCTCTCTTCCCATGCTACTGCCTCATCTGTCTGCTCTCTTCCTATGCTACTGCCTCACCTGCCCGTCCTCTTCCTATGCTACTGCCTCACCTGCCCGTCCTCTTCCTATGCTACTGCCTCACCTGCCCGTCCTCTTCCTATGCTAATGCCTCACCTGCCCGTCCTCTTCCGATGCTACTGCCTCATCTGTCTGCTCTCTTCCTATGCTACTGCCTCATCTGTCTGCTCTCTTCCTATGCTACTGCCTCACCTGCCCGTCCTCTTCCTACGCTACTGCCTCACCTGCCCGTCCTCTTCCTATGCTACTGCCTCACCTGCCCGTCCTCTTCCTATGCTACTGCCTCATCTGTCTGCTCTCTTCCTATGCTACTGCCTCACCTGCCCGTCCTCTTCCTATGCTACTGCCTCACCTGCCCGTCCTCTTCCTATGCTACTGCCTCATCTGTCTGCTCTCTTCCTATGCTACTGCCTCACCTGCCCGTCCTCTTCCTATGCTAATACTGAAACACAATGCAACACCCCTCTAGCTGTCGTTCCTCTCTTTTTTAGTATCATTGGATAAAGAATTTGACAGTTTGTTTGACACCTTTTAGCAAAGTACCGTTCCAAAACATTTACAGGGCGGAAGATGCTTTGGCCACTTTGTTCTAAACAACATTTTAACAAAAATGCTCTGCCCAGTTCGGAGGGGAAAAAATATTTTATTTGTATTACTGAATATAATCCACTATGCATCAATAAAATATCCACACATTAAAAATGAATGAGAAAACAAAATAACATTTTAATAGTCTAATATTCATTTCAAGTGACATTTTGTACATTTGGCACCTCTTCCCTCGTCATGTTTTCAGCCATATGGTGGCAGTATGGTCAAACTTGTTCTAAATGGCTCGAGGTCTGTTCCTGTGAGAGTAATGTACACTTTCCAGGCAAAAGATATTTAATCTAATCCAGATCAATCCAGATGTCCAGGTGTTTTTGCACTTCATTAAGATGCAACAGATACATGTTTTAAGTTTAAATCCAAAGTCTTACAACTCAATTATTACAGTAAAAGAGGTTTGTGTCAATGCCTACAGTGCAATGTAGTTTGCTGCTGAGCATACAAAGTAGACAATCTCTGAATAACCTATTTCATAAACCTCTCCATAAACCCCTTTCATTTTCATGACAATCATAAGGATATCAACTGCATTTCATTCATTTGCTATGAGCTAAACCTTATTAGCTGGTTCCACATCACAAATGAAGATCACATTTTTAAAAAACTCCTTCCGAAGTCCACAGCTATTCATAAACACCCGTATTTCAATAAATGTTTGAAATTGTTAAATTGTAAAAATAAAAAATACATGTTTTTTAAATTTTTTACGTAGGAAATTGATGTAAGTATCTAATGTAAACTTTCTCCACAGTCGAAACAGGCTATTTTTGATTTTTGATGTGACTCTGACACCCCACCCCCCGACTCCTTGAATTATAATCCGGTTTGCAAACAGGTTAGTCAGAAAGTGTTTTGTTTCTGAGAGGCCGTTCCAGCTGTTGCATTTCAGGGAACTGATATCCTTCTGAGAGTGGCTGTGGAGGAGGCTGGTTTGGCAGGAAATTGTCTGATTACCAGAGGAGGGAGCACAGCATGAATGTGTTGCAGACTCTTCTCTCTCTTCCCTGCGCAGTGTCACTTCATTTAATACCAATACAGGTCCTTTTTCTCCAGAACTATTCCTGAAAGAGGGAGGAATAGGTGATGAATAACTCAAAACAGACTTTTTGAAAACCAACCAAACAATCAAATGATATGAAGTTGAGAAAAAGTACTGAAGCACAGGTACTGTGAAACCTCCCTAATCTTCACAACACCAATTCATTTTGGATGGTAGATTTATCTGACAGTGATCTAAGCTACAGTTCACTATCTAATCTGTGTAAGAGAGAAGTCTTCCTTTTCCTACACATGAATAGTGATAAGGGATCTGTGTTGAGGCAGCCATACCTGAGTCAGGGTTCATGGGTTCTCTGAAGACCGGGTGACCCGTCCAGCTAGAGAAAAGCTCTGGTTTGGAGCCTGAGACCATGTCTGCAGCCACCTCTGACCGGTCACTGTGGAGGAGATTGAGCAGGGAGTTGGTGTAATGTTGTCCAGTGACCCCCAGGCCCTCAGGGGACATGGCATGGGGATAAGCCATGGCGGGAAGGCCCAGACCACCATGTTGCCTGGAGGCAAAGGCCCAGGGGCTGGGGCTCTCGTCTGGGGAGTCGAGGGCGAGGGGGTGGCTGGAGCTGGACTCCTTGGTGTTGCTCAGCTGAAGGGAACCAGAGACAGCGGCAAAGTGGCCTTCAGACCAGGATGGGGTTGAGACACCCCACCGACAAGACGTTAAGTCAGACTCTGAAACAGATTGAGAAAAAGTATCTAGAATTTTCATTGTGTACATTTCACATGTCAGTGAACACCTGTTTTCTTGTTTGGTGCACACAGCATCAGGATGATAAACTTAATTGCACAGTATGAGATATTGTGCAATATTGTCTGCTCACCAGATTTGACAGCTTTGCGGCTCTTTTTGCCCTTCCCACTGGGGGCCTTGTTCTTGCCGGCCTTGCCGAGGGCACGGGTGAAGTGTTGGTCCACCATGCTACCAATGTCACCCTGGAAGTAGGTGAAGATGACTCTATCGGACTGCACCTCTGTCTTTACAACTTCCTGGGGGCTACCTGAACGAACTGCCATCGCTGACTCAACTCAGAACCTGGTGGAACATAGTAGAGTACAGTGGGGGCTGCTGAGGGGAGGATGGCTCATAATAATGGCCGTAAGGAGCATATTGAATGGCATCAAACACATGGAAACCATTTGTTTGATGTGTTTGATACCATTCCGCTCCAGCCTTTACCAACGAGCCCGTCCTACCCAATTAAGGTGTCACCAGCCTCCTGTGGTAGAGTACAATAGTTGAAAGGTAGAGAACATTGATATTGTGAATAGCAAATCCATCTGTAGGCTAGGCTACTCATACAGCATGTGATTGTTTCATTCATTGGAATTATGCTGTTTGTAAGTCTATCATTTAGGATATGGATTTCATTTGCTTTGCTTTATCTTGGCCAGTAAATGAGAACTTGTTCTCAACCAGCTTATCTGGTTAAATAAGGGTGAAATGAAAATAAAAACAATTAAAAAAATATTATAACTCTCTCGGTTTGGATTGGATTTCCTGACTTGGATGGATACCGTAGCATCCAAGGGGAATTAACAAATCATCTCGCCATGAAGTAGTCAAATAGTTATTTTTTATTTTGTTTTAATCCCAAAAAAGGAAAGTATCCTGGTGAGCTTATTTGATTCACCGACAGTTGAAAAATCCCCATCAACCGTGTATGTATGACTGTAATAGAATGGGCAGGATAAGCTTTCCAAAACGTGACTGAAATGACATCTTTTAATTAGCAGATATCTGTTATTTAAAAACAATGTCTGCTTGTCAGTACACACATTATAGGTACAAAGTAAATCAATGCTCATTGCTGTCCACATGTTACAAGCTACATACCTTTTATCACAACTTTGTGATAGACTGATTTTTATCTTTGATTCAGTCAAATTGTATCAACAACCACATAAAATTGAATGAAAAAGTTCCCAAGTGACATAAATGAGAGAATAATAGATAATTCACCATAAACGGTTATGGTGAATTATAATAATCACACATGTATCTGCAAATATTGTTAAAACCATATATTACATTGACAGTATTCTTAGATTATATCAGAAGAAAGGAATACATGACATGTACTCTTACCTGAGCAGGTGAGCTCCTCTGACCAAGGACCAAGTTCCTGGTTGGATTGATTGAAGGAACCTTTGCTGTTGTTGATTACATGCAATTGCCAAAAATGAGTCAAAATGTCATTCCTTTGACAACAGCACTGGCATTCTTCAAATGCTGCTGATATAATAAAACCTTTGAAGATCGTTGTGCTCTTTCAAGTTTCCAGATTGACGGAGTAAACATCAAACTCTCCGCTTCTTGGAGTCAGTCAACCCGCCTCCCTTCAACACATCCAGCGCTCCAGCTGCCTGCTGTGCAGTAGACGTCGGGAGGGAGGGTGTGACGCGCTATGAACTCGGTATGATGAGAATGTAACTCAACAAGTTCCTCCACACACTTGCAGCACCTTATAAAAACATTCCTTAGTGAACTGCACTGCCAAAAACGTCTGTTCACTTTTAAAGAAGAGTTTATGGGAACACATTCTATATGGGAAGGGTTTGTCAGTTAGAAAGTGTGGAAATATCTGCAGTTTGATATTGGAAGGGTTAAAATAAACAATAGCATGGTTATAGAATGGCTATTGCTTTGTGATATTTACATGATCTTACTTTCTGTGCACTGTGCAAGTAATAATCCTCATGTCAATCTAAGACAAGCATTGTATGCTCAGCATAGATGTTTTCCGATGGGCAGAATGCAGACAGCTGACCATTTTCAGACAGTAAGGTAATTGCAATACTGCAATAAATCAATATTCTATATTAGACTTGAAATTCTTATTTGAAACAGCTCTCTTTAGAAAAGGAGATGGTATTCCATATTCATACAGAGAACTACAATGAAAGTCCCAGTCACCAATGAAGATGTGATGCAGACATCTTTTCACTAGTCAACACAAGGACACATTGCCTTGTAACCATACAGCTGAAACAACATGAGATGTTATGCTGTCATATGCTTGACACAGATCCTCCTTGTCAGGCGTCTTTCCATTGAAATGTCCCCACGTTTACATTCGGCACCTTTTGAATGGACCACATAGCCTTATCTTTCCGTCAAAATGCACGTGTGGGAAGAGTGCTATTCATAAGGTGTATTTTAGATGGAGAAATGGAGAAAAGACTGAAAATAAAAGATTCTCCGCTATGCTAAACAAACCACATTCATCAACCTTCAAGTCTTTCGGAGATGGCGGTAAACATAACGTGTTTCATTAAATGTTGTGGATTGTTTCCTGTTGAAATGGTGAGAGACAGCCCAATGGAATGCCTACATTACGAGGCTTTGAAAATATAGGTTTCTGTGAAGTCAAGAAAGGTTTTGAAGTGTCGTTGACTCTTTACACTTCAAGGTTTTCATTCCTCTTCTTTATTTGCAAAAGTTATTAATTTAACATCATGAAAAGATAAACATAAACACATTATGGAGAAGAGAAATGCAATTTACCAGATAGAATGCACAAGGTACCAACATATTGATAATTTACTACAACAATAGTCCACTTACAATACACATCATTCATAGAGTTTGTGTCCTTTAATGCACAGAACAGGCTAACACTTAAACCTAGATTATGTTTATCTCCTGAGGAAGTTGAGACTGCACTGCAGAGAGACATACGACAGTGCAATTCAGAATGGACTGAACTCAGGTGTCTGCTATGATGTCCTGAGCTCAAGCTTTTCCCATTGTTTCAGATGAAGGATGTTATAGCACATGTTGTGTAAAGTTCAGTGTCCCTGTCCTGTGAGCCATGCTCGGCCCCCTGGTGGAGCTAGGCTCGGCCCCCTGGTGGAGCTAGGCTCGGCCCCCTGGTGGAGCTAGGCTAGGCCCCCTGGTAGAGCTAGGCTCCCTGGTGGAGCTAGGCTAGGCCCCCTGGTGGAGCTAGGCTAGGCCCCCTGGTGGAGCTAGGCTAGGCCCCCTGGTGGAGCTAGGCTCCCTGGTGGAGCTAGGCTAGGCCCCCTGGTGGAGCTAGGCTCCCTGGTGGAGCTAGACTAGGCCCCGT
This sequence comes from Oncorhynchus kisutch, assembly GCF_002021735.2. NCBI lineage: Eukaryota > Metazoa > Chordata > Actinopteri > Salmoniformes > Salmonidae > Oncorhynchus > Oncorhynchus kisutch. Next base: position 29,788,196 of record NC_034188.2, on the reverse strand, counting down.
GGTGGAGCTACAGTAGACTAGGCCCCCTGTTGGTAGGGTGTGCCAGAGCTACAGCTAGCTGTAGTGGAGTCATCAGAGATCTTCCTAGAGGAGGTGTTGACAGACTTGACAGATGGAGAGCGGTGCACCAGCTGGTTCTGCTTGGTCTTGCTGCCCATCGTCATGGAGTGGCTCCAATCTAAACCCGGGTCAAAGGTAAAAATGAAGCAACTTCAGGAACACTCTCTATGAACCATATTTACATTTACATTTGAGTCATTTAGCAGACAAACTGCTTGGAGGCCCATCGACTGTACCTGAGTAGTCTTTGAGCCTGAATCGGCCACAGCACAGATGGATCCTCCACTGCTTCCTCACATTCTCTTTCATCAGGCAGTGGAAGACAAAGATAAAGAACCCTGAAACATAGACAGAGAGGAGATAATGGGGCTTCTCTCTTTCTATCTCTGTCTCCGCCTGCCTGCTTACCTCTCTCTCTCTCTCTCTCTCTCTCTCTCTCTCTCTCTCTCTCTCTCTCTCTCTCTCTCTCATACCTTCTTGTACAAGAGAGGAGAGGAGATAATGGGGCTTCTCTCTTTCTATCTCTGTCTCCGCCTGCCTGCTTATCTCTCTCTCTCTCTCTCTCTCTCTCTCTCTCTCTCTCTCTCTCTCTCTCTCTCTCTCTCTCTCTCTCTCTCTCTCTCTCTCTCTCTCTCTCTCTCTCTCTCTCTCTCTTTCTTTCTTTCTTTCTTTCTTTCTTTCTTTCTTTCTTCCATGCCTCCCTCTTGGAAGTATGATCTGAGAAAGTATGATTGGTGGCAGTAGTTGGGTGGTCTCTCACCTTCTTGTACAATAGACACTATTATATTGGTCCCCTTACCTTGCAGACTGTTGAGGACTGAGAAGAGGTAGAGCATAGGGACCCTGGCTGGTCCCCAGGTAAAGAAGGCTATTGGCCAGGTGAGACCCAATAGGAAGGTGAGACTGGCCACTGCTCTCAAATCATGCATGGCACAGTGCTTGTTTCCTGTTGCTGCAGGCTTATTGGTCTGCATGTGGCGGATTTGGACCAGAACCACAATGAACACGACCACGTTAAAAACCAGGACCAGCAGCACGAACGACACGACCGTGACGTAGAAGAAAACATTACTCTGCATCCAACAGCTGAGAAAGGGAGAGATGATTAATAACATGGATGTGATGAACTGCCACACACCCCTATCAATAACCTGTATCAGTAACACTGGTCAACTGGCCGTGCAGCACACTCACAATGGCTCAGAGCCCTGTAGAGAGTCAAGGGAGGCCTCAGATAGAACATTGCCATAGGCATCCTTCTCTACGGCTAGGACCATGCTGACAATCACCAGAGGAATGCCTGTGTGGAGACAGAGAACTTTACCTCTTCATTCTATTCCCTCATCAAACATGGTCAGCTAATCCGTTAGATCAGGGCCTGTGTAAACGTTTCAAACACTGACTACAAAACAAAACGTCGAAAAGGAAAGTAAATCACTGTCATTTACCTTGAATTGATTGATCTTTTTTTTATCGTCTCAAGGCTCTCAACACATATTAGAATGTTATTCCGAGACAAGCAAATAAAAAAAGATAATTGTAGTCATACAATTCTTGCTCTAAAATATTTTAATACAAGTGTCCTTATTTTGCTTCAGACTGCCTTACCCCAGCCGAGGGCGCAGAACTTGTGGATGTAGAGGGGGACATAGACGTTGAAGACCTTGACCAGAGCGAAGTACATGTGGATGGCCTCCAGGCCCATCCAGGTGAATGAGGCTAACAGGAAGTAGTGCAGCGTGGCTGCCGTGCTGATGCAGAGACCGTAGCTGCCGAAGGAGGACAGCCAGGAGTCCAGCAGGAAGACTAGGTTCAGGCCCAGCAGAGCCACAGAAAGGTTGATGAGGATCTTAGATGGGTAGTCGCTACGTAGCTTCCTGTGACGGAGTGGAAGAGAGAGAGTGAGAGAAAAAATATAATATTGCGAGATGAATGGAAAGAGGGTGAGAATGAGAAGAATAGTGTGAGTGGCAGATGAAGCACAGGAGGAAATAAGCCAATGACAGAGAGAAAGGAGGAGAGTTGGAGAATGTGATGTGAAAGGCTACAGAAAAGTAGAGAACATAGTGTAGTAATATCACCAAATAGTCTGCCCGATCCATGAATCTGCCTCCTTGACTATCTGTCCAGATGCTGACTTACTCAAAGACCACGTAGGTGAGCAGGCTGATGCCCAGGAAGATGGAGGACACACCACAGCCCAGGTAAGAGATGACCGTCAGGATCTCCTGGTCAGCCTCACCGATAGGAGTCCTGGACACGTCCTGTAGGACACCACAGATGCCAAAGGTCAATAGGAGCCTCATATCAGTCCAGATGCAGTGCACTAATGTCTTTTGTTTCCCTCAGTCGACGACAAAAGTGACTCACCAGGAGCACCCCGAAATGGGTCAGGTGGTAGCATTGGCAGGTGGTCTGATAAGCGGAGATACTTGGAAGTGTCTCACAGCCGTTGCTGTCCCATCCACCGCTCCCATTGTTCTTCTGGAAGTCCCAGTACACACACTCCACCTTGTCGTTTATCTGTTGGGGAAGCAAAGGGTGCAGCTAGTCAGGCTCTAAAGCAGAAACATCACTATGTTCAGTGGTAAGATGAAGCTATTTTTCATTCCTCACCTCTTTAGGCTTGAGGTGACGAAGTGTCACCACCACGGGATCCCTGAGGTTGCTGACATTGCTGTTGTTGACACTGGCAGACACCACATAACTATTCAGCGTCCAGTTGGTTGCTGAGTCCTGTGAATGATCATAAAACCTTTAACACTGAACTACTGTACGTTTGCTGTAAGCTTCCCTTCGAAATAAGTAAACCATCCTTCCATAGCTTCCTGCAGTCAAGTGACCACATCGCCCTCTATTGGCCTCATGGGTGGAACGTTATTAATGTTGTTCATCATTTCCTAAATTACTTTTAAAAACTTGCTGTTTCTATGTCAAACGTTTAAAAATATATATATTTCAGTTTTCTGTGATATATATTAAGTGTAATATTGGGATGCAAACTCAAAATGTAATACATTTCAACTCTATATCTGACATGGTACAGGTGTCTTCTTTTTTTAAGCCATAACCTTGTGTGTGAGGTGTATACTGTTGTTTCGGAATAGATTTGTTTTTTTGACTACCAAGAAACACTCTGTGTGACCATGATTTAGCCCACTGAGGTAAAAGGTTATTAATGAATAATTAACCAAAAATCATGATGCACCTCATACGTTGTTAACGACGTCATTCTTAACCAGGTACCTTGAAAAGCTCTTGTATGCCATAGAAGTGGAACTGAACTCTCTTTTTTTTGTTTCCCTGGGGGAAGAAGTTGTGAAGGGACTGCGGAAGGGAGATGGATGCGACTGTGCCATCACAAGGCCGACTCAAGAACGTCTGGTTGACATAGGTCTATAAAAGATAGTGGTGTACAAATAATCAAAACGCATGTACAATGATTTATTCAAGTGGACATATATAACTACATTTCATCATGGAACTAAAGGTCATTGCACCACAATGAAAACAATGGACACGTGTTGGAATAAACAATGTTCTTGTTTCTGTAAATCGTCATATTTTCATTACTATTTGCTGTTTCAGCACAGTTGAAATTAATGCTACAGATGTAGGATCTTAATTTGATCCCCCTGTTGCAGGAGAGCTTTTCTGCAGTGCAGGAAATGTAAAACTTGGAATGTCCACATAATAATTCACATTTGCTGTTATGCAGGATTATTTATATTTTCCTTTTTCCAACATCTACATGTGTCATATAACATCTACATGTGTCATATAACATCTACATGTGTCATATAACATCTACATGTGTCATATAACATCTACATGTGTCATATAACATCTACATGTGTCATATAACATCTACATGTGTCATATAACATCTACATGTGTCATATAACATCTACATGTGTCATATAACATCTACATGTGTCATATAACATCTACATGTGTCATATAACATCTACATGTGTCATATAACATCTACATGTGTCATATAACATCTACATGTGTCATAACATCTACATGTGTCACACATTTCTCTGTTCCCTTAAGGACATGTCCTCATTTAAATGGAATAAAAACAGTCCAGTTAATTATGTCATTTAATTTTAGTAGGAAGGGCTCAGTATATCACAGGGAGCAACAAAGAACGGGACATTTATATGGACATATTGACAGGACAGGAAATTGGCTGCGCTACTGGACCATGGACACTGTATCTCTGAGTTGTGATACTCACTGCTAGTCAAATCCAGAAAGTGCTTGACCAGACAATAGGGTCTTGTTACAATTTTACCTCTGGAACAAGGCCAGTCGAAAACGAGGAGACACCAAACGTGAGGCCCTGGAACTGCTCTGGATCTACGTTGATCATGGAGAGGGCCAGGGAAGGGACGGTCACATTTAGTGACTCCTCGTGGAAATCCATCTGGTCCCCAATGCTGTCTGTGATACCCAGAATTCTGTTGGGAACATGATGGAAAATGTGAGTGACAAATTTGTCATAAAGAACAGCAGAGGAGGAGGAAAATACACAGGTGACATCAGAAAATGAGGAAAAATTACATGAAATCTTGCAACCATATTCCCTCTCCCCATTGCCCCTTCCCCTTACTCGTTGGCGACCGCTGACAGGTCAGAATTGGACACCAGGATGTCAGCGACGATGTTGACAATATCTCTGCCGAGCTGAGGGGTCACCGTGCTGACCCACAGAACCTCATCCAGCTTCTGGACCACGGTGGCCAGCTGGGAGTCACTCAGGTCCCCCTCGTCACCCAGGAGGTTCTTAATCATGTCCATCACATCTGCTGAGTTGTCTGGGAGGAAAAGACACAAAGTCCAATGTTATGTAGCACACTGCACTGTGGAATATTTTAATATAATACTACATAAAAACACAGGGGAAGAGGCTAGGGAAGAACATGCATGCCATAGCTACAGTACAACATAACAAATGACTGTTATTTCACCAAAACCTAGTGACTGGTATTTAGACTGCACAAGGCACTTACTTGCTGTGACGGTGACTTTATCCAGATCAGAGATGGTGATTACCGGCTTGCATGCCTTCAGGTTTGGCTTAGCCCATTGGGCTTTCTCAGTCACTCCATCTAACTCACTAAAGGGAAGAAGGGGGCCAGGAGAAAAAAGAGATGAAGGTGAAATGAGCAGAAGACGAGAGGACCAGTCTGGTCTTGTTCTGATCTGTTGTCAATAAACAATTTGTTACTATTTTGCATAATTGCACACCTCTTTTTACGATGATTAAAAAAATATTTTGTGTGTTGACGTTTCAGGGAGAAGGGTGGACTACGGAGGCATCATGGGAAACGTAAGTCAAAGGGCTTTCTTTCAAATATAGGTGATGATCCTTTTCTTTCCCTTCAATGTTTACTTCCTGCAGACAACCTTCCCCTGGTAGGCTTAATAAACATTGGCATAATGTATCACTGCTAGCATAATACACGCTAGGACAATGTTTCACTCTGACTCTAGACACAGTGCAACCCTGTCACACACGCTCTTACCTATGTGCACACAATCACTCAGTCACAGAGATGACACTGGTGGATCTCTCAGTGCGAGCAAGAATCCATTTCCTTCAAAAGTCCACCCAATTCAATTGAAGGAAATGGATTCTTGCTCGCACTGAGAGATCCACCAGTGTCATCTCTGTGACTGAGTGATTGTGTGCACATAGGTAAGAGCGTGTGTGACAGGGTTGCACTGTGTCTAGAAGACATTTGAAGGATCTCTTCGCTGAGCTGTCTCTATGGCAACGGGGGATTTATCCATAGAAATATGAGTTTGCCCTTTCACCGTAGTCACAGCTCTGGTATTGAACAGGTTAAAAGACATTCTGAATCCTCAGAAAGACGTATAGCGCTAAGATGATTCAGCAAGAAACTGTTTGAATAAAGATAACAAGATCTACTATACCATGGAATATAATGCACATCATTTTACTTCACAGTATCTACTATATAAACCACCATTTATGGTACTCCCACCATCATCACTACAGCCATGAGATTTTCCGACCCCAATTAACAAGCATTATTGCAAATAGCTGGGCCTTCACCATTTCCTGGAAGCCCTTGATCCAAGGTTCTTCTCACAGATCATAGTTATTGTCACCTGGACCTCTGTGATTGGCCATTTATACACGCCCCAGAAACTCTCATGGGTGTCCTTAGGACAGCTCCCAGGATCTGGAGAGGGGAAAATTAGGTGAATAAGTCAGGCACGTTCCGTCCTCCTTTCTCTTTTTCCCTTTCTTTCTTTCTTTCTTTCTTTCTTTCTTTCTTTCTTTCTTTCTTTCTTTCTTTCTTTCTTTCTTTCTTTCTTTCTTTCTTTCTTTCTTTCTTTCTTTCTTTCTTTCTTTCTTTCTTTCTTCTTCTTTCTTTCTTTCTTTCTTTCTTTCTTTCTTCTTTCTCTCTCTCTCTCTCTCTCTCTCTCTCTCTCTCTCTCTCTCTCTCTCTCTCTCTCTCTCTCTCTCTCTCTCTCTCTCTCTCTCTCTCTCTCTCTCTCTCTCTCTCTCTCTCTCTCTCTCTCTCTCTCTCTCTCTCTCTCTCTCTCTCTCTCTCTCTCTCTCTCTCTCTCTCTCTCTCTCTCTCTCTCTCTCTCTCTCTCTCTCTCTCTCTCTCTCTCTCTCTCTCTCTCTCTCTCTCTCTCTCTCTCTTTCTTTCTTTCTTTCTTTCTTTCTTTCTTTCTTCCATGCCTCCCTCTTGGAAGTATGATCTGAGAAAGTATGATTGGTGGCAGTAGTTGGGTGGACACAATTCATTCACTCTAAAATAGATCGGAAAATCAAGGTCAAAGGTCAGCCCTACTGTACCTATATGTGAAACGTGGACATCTCTGCGGTCAACCTGGATCTCTTCATCAACATGGTTCCCAGACAGAAGGTCAGTGATGAGTGTTTGAGTGGTCGTGACATTACGTGCATCAGCATCCTCAACCTGGAAGGTACATCTAAACCTACAGATAAAATGTGGGATGAAAACCCAAAACCAACCTGGTGACCAACCTGGGGCAGCAGGTAGCCTAGTGGTTAGAGCGTTGGGCCAGTAACTGAAAGGTTGCTGGATTGAATCCTGAGCTGACAAGATAAACATCTGTTGTTCAGCCTCTGAACAAGGCAGTTAGCCCACTGTTCCCTGGTAGACTGTCATTGTAAATAAGAATTTGTTCTTAACTGACTTGCCTAGTTAAATAAAATGTACATTTAAAAAATCAGATTCAGTAAAAAAAAATGGTTACTGAAATGTCAACAGCATACTAAAACAAGTTGGGGAAAAACAAAACACAACATGTTGGTATCAATATCTATCAAGTCTACAGAACAAAATGGCAACTGTTTTTTGACTTTTTTTAAAAGAATCTCTTACCTTTTTTCTCATCTCTTACCTTTTTTATCATCTCTTACCTTTTTTATCATCTCTTACCTTTTTTATCATCTCTTACCTTTTTTATCATCTCTTACCTTTTTTATCATCTCTTACCTTTTTTATCATCTCTTACCTTTTTTATCATCTCTTACCTTTTTTATCATCTCTTACCTTTTTTATCATCTCTTAACTTTTTTATCATCTCTTTCCATTCTTATCATCTCTTAACTTTTTTATCATCTCTTTCCATTCTTATCATCTCTTAACTTTTTTATCATCCCTTTCCATTCTTATCATCTCTTAACTTTTTTATCATCTCTTTCCATTCTTATCATCTCTTAACTTTTTTATCATCTCTTTCCAGTCTTATCATCTCTTAACTTTTTTATCATCTCTTTCCATTCTTATCATCTCTTAAAAATTTTTATCATCTCTTTCCATTTTTATCATCTCTTACCTTTTTATCAACTCTTACCTTTTCTCATGTCTCAGCTCAGCAGTCTAACAGAGAAGACACCACAATGAAATATGCACTATACACTTACTTAACCA